>NW_027001109.1:0-7901 GCF_036934945.1 Oncorhynchus masou masou
GTGAACAGGCAGTGGCTCAGGTGGTTGTTGTCCTTGATGATCTTTATGGCCTTCCTGTGACATCATGTGGTGTAGAAGTCCTGGAGGGCAGGTAGTTTTAACCGGTGATGCATTGTGCAGACCTCACTACCCTCTGGAGAGCCTTACAGTTGTGGGCGGAGCAGTTGCCGTACCATGCGGTGATACAGCCCGACAGGATGTCTCGATTGTGCATCTGTAAAGTTTGTGAGTTCTTTTGGTGACAAGCTGAATATCTTCAGCGCTGCTGCGCTCTTCTTCACCACGCTGTCTATGGGTGGACCAATTCAGTTTGTCCTTGATGGATAAATGAGGAACTAAACTTACTACCTCTCCACTACTGTTCCATCGATGTGGATAGGGGTTGTTCCCTCTGCTGTTTCCTGAAGTCCACAATCATCTCCTTAGTTTTGTTGACGTTGGAGTGTGAGGTTATTTTCCTCTGACACCACCTCCGAGGAGCCCTGACCTGCCTCCCATGTCGGCCGTCTCATCGTTGTTGGTAATCAAGCCTATCACTGTCGTGTCGTCTGCAAACTTTGATTGAGTTGGAGGTGTGCTTTGTCACGCAGTCTTGGGTGAACAGGGAGTATAGAAGAGGGTTCAGAACGCACCTTGTGGGGCCCCAGTGTTGAGGATCAGCAGGGTGGAGATGTTGTTACCTACCCTCACCACCTCGGGCGGCCGTCAGGAAGTCCAGTACCCAGTTGCACACAGGGCGGGGTCGAGACCCAGGGTCTCGAGCTTGATGACGAGCTTGGAGAAGGCTACTATGGTGTTAAATGCCGAGCTGTAGTCGATGAACAGCATTCTCACGTAGGTATTCCTCTTGTCCAGATGGGTTAGGGCAGTGTTAGGGCAGTGTGCAGTGTGGTTGCGTCGTCTGTGGACCTATTAGGGGCGGTAAGCAAATTGGAGCACTTCATGATGACGGAAGTGAGGTGCTACGGGCGGTAGTCGCTTAGCTCAGTTACCTTAGCTTTCTTGGGAACAGGAACAATGGTGACCCTCTTGAAGCATATGCGTACAGCAGACTGGGATAAGGATTGATTGAATATGTCCGTAAACACACCAACCAGCTGGTCTGCGCATGCTCTGAGGACGCGGCTTGAGATGCCGTCTGGGCCTGCAGCCTTGCGAGGGTTAACACGTTTAAATGTTTTCCTCACGTCGGCTGCAGTGAAGGAGAGTCCGCAGGTTTTGGTAGCGGGCCGTGTCAGTGGCACTGTATTTTCCTCAAAGCGAGCAAAGAAGTTGTTTCGTTTGTCTGGGAGCAAGTGGTCCACGACGGGGCTGGTTTTCTTTTTGTAATCCGTGATTGACTGTTGACCATGCCAGATACCTCTTGTGTCTGAGCCGTTGAATTGCGACTCTACTTTGTCTCTATACTGACGCTTAGCTTGTTTGATTGCCTTGCGGAGGGAATAGCAACACTGTTTGTATTCGGTCATGTTTCCGGTCACCTTGCCCTGGTAAAAAGCAGTGGATATGAGGAACATATCCCAATCCACGTGATCGAAGCACTCTTGAAGCGTGGAATCAGACTGGTTGGACCAGCGTTGAACAGACCTGAGCGCGGGAGCTTCCTGTTTTTGTCTCTGTCTTTAGGCAGGGAGCAACAAAATGGAGTCGTGGTCAACTTTCCTGAAAGCAGGGCGGGGGAGGGCCTTATTGTAACGGCTCTCCTCTTCGTCTGATGATGAGGAATAGGAATCATCGGACCAACACGCAGTGTAAGTGTTCATAGTAAATTTAATGAAATTAACTTAACACTAAATGACAAAAAACAACAAAGAGAGTGAACGACACGAAACAGTCCTGTAAGGTGAAAAAAACACCGACAAACACAGGTGGGAACAGGCTACCTATGTATATGGTTCTCAATCAGAGACAACGATTGACAGCTGCCTCTGATTGGGAACCATATAACACACAGAACAAAACATAGAATGAAAAACATAGAATTCCCACCCCAACTCACGCCATGACCAAACCAAAATAGAGACATAAAAAAGAACTAAGGTCAGGATGTAACACTTATATGCATCGAAGTTAGAATAACAATGATCCAAGGTTTTACCAGCCCTGGTTGCACAATCGATATGCTGATAGAATTTAGGGAGTCTTGTTTTCAGATTAGTCTTGTAAAATCCCCAGCTACAATGAATGCATTATCAGGATATGTCAAATCAAGTTTGTTCAGGGCCATCAATCTGTCTACTTGGGGGGAATATATGCGGCTGTGATTATAATCGAAGAGCATTCTCTTGGTAGATAATGCGGTCAACATTTGATTGTGAGGAATTCTAAGTTAGGTGAACAGAAGGACTTGAGTTCCAGTATGTTGTTATGATCACTCCTAAACTATCATACTCGATTTTTACTGATTTCACAATTCAGTCTTCCAGAAAGTGGAGAGCAAAACTTATGCAGTTTTACTACGTGATACATTTTTTTAAAGCCACGTTAGACAGGATGTTTTTTTGTTGTTGTTTTTTTCACCTTTATTTAACCAGGTAGGCAAGTTGAGAACAAGTTCTCATTTACAATTGTGACCTGGCCAAGATAAAGCAAAGCAGTTCGACACATACAACGACACAGAGTTACACATGGATTAAAACAAACATACAGTCAATAATGCAGTAGAAACAAGTCTATATACGATGTGAGCAAATGAAGTGAGATAAGGGTGTAAAGGCAAAAAAGGCCACGGTGGCAAGTAAATACAATATAGCAAGTAAAACACTGGAATGGTAGACTGGCAGTGAAAGAATGTGCAAAGTAGAAAGAAAAAATAAATAAAAAATACAGTAGGGAAAGAGGTAGTTGTTTGGGCTAAAACATAGGTGGGCTATTTACAGGTGCGGTAATCTGTGAGCTGCTCTTACAGCTGGTGCTTAAAGCTAGTGAGTTCATTCCAGTCATTGGCAGCAGAGAACTGGAAGGAGAGGCGGCCAAAGAAAGAATTGGATTTGGGGGTGACCAGAGAGATATACCTGCTGGAGTGCGTGCTACAGGTGGGTGATGCTATGGTGACCAGCGAGCTGAGATAAGGGGGGACTTTACCTAGCAGGGTCTTGTAGATTACATGGAGCCAGTGGGTTTGGCGATGAGTATGAAGCGAGGGCCAGCCAACAAGAGCGTACAGGTCGCAATGGTGGAGAATCTGGGGGTCTTATGGAGCGTCTGGGGGTCTCGGTGAGCTTGACCTCCGGTTATCACCCCGAGAGTAATGGGCAGGTGGAGGGAGTGAACAAGGAGGTGGGTAGGTTTCTGCGGTCATAATGCCAGGACCGGCCAAGGGAGTGGTCTAGGTACGTCCATGGGCGGAGTTGGCCCAGGACTAACTCCGTCACTCCTCTATGAAACTATCACCATTTCGGGCCTCCCATGTGGCGCAATGGTTAAGGGCGCTGTACTGCAGTGCCAGCTGTACCACCAGAGACTCTGGGTTCGCGCCCAGGCTCTGTCGTAACCGGCAGCGACCGGGAGGTCCGTGGGACGACGCCCAATTGGCCTAGCGTTGTCCAAGTTAGGGAGATCCTTGTCTCATCGCGCACCAGCAACTCCTGTGGCGGGCTGGGCGCAGTGCGCGCTAACCAAGGTTGCCAGGTGCATGGTGTTTCCTCTGACACATTGGTGAGGCTGGCTTCCGGGTTGGATGTGCGCTGTGTTAAGAAGCAGTGCGGATTGGTTGGGTTGTGTATCGGAGGACGCATGACTTTCATCCTTCGTCTCTCCCGAGTCCGTACGGGAGCTGTAGCGATGAGACAAGATAATAGCTACTAACAATTGGATACCACGAAAAAGGGGGTAACATTTAAAAAAAAATAATAATAACCATTTCAGTGTGTTGAGCTACCAGCCGGTCCTGGCACCATGGCATCAGAGTAAGACCGGGTCTCCTGCGATGGAGGAGTGGGTACAGCGCTCTAAGGAGACCTGTAGAGCTGTCCAGGAATCCCTCAAGCAAGCCGGTGAACTGCAGAAGAGGAGTGCTGACCGCAGTGTGGCCGGCGCGTTCGTACCGGGGGACAGTGTCTGGCTCTTGACCCGAAACCTATACCCCTCCGCTTGCCCTGCCGGAAGCTGAGGCCACAGTGTGTGGGCCCTTCAAAGTCCTGAGGAGGATAAACGAGGTGTGTTATAGATTACAACTCCCTTCCTATCGTATTAACCCCTCATTTCATGTGTCTCTCCTCAGACCGGTGGTAGCTGGTCCCCTGCAAGAAGGTGAGGTGCCGGAGGTCCCTCTGCCTCCTCTGGACATTGAGGAGTCCTCGGCATGCACTATATGTGCAATTCTGGACTTGAGACACCAGGTGAGGGGCATGCAGTACCTCGTGGACTGGGAGGGGTACGGCCCGGATGAGAGGTGCTGGGTACCGTTGGGGAATATCTTGGATCCGTCACTGTTGAGGAATTTCCATCGCCTCCATCCGGGTCACCCTGTACCTCGCCCTCCGGGTCGCCCTCGAGGCCAGTGTCGGGGTGCTGCCGGAGTTTCGGGGGGAGAGGGTACTGTGTCACGCTCCTACCGAAGGTGGCCCCTTCCTGTTCGGGTCGTCGTCACCGGCCTACTAGCTGCCACTGATCCCTTTTCCCCTTTATGTTTATTGGTTTCACCTCTTTTGTGTGTAGGCTGATTAGTCGCTATGTTAGCCAGTAGCCCGCCTGCTCTTTGTGCAGGTTTGTTTTGTGTTGCTACTGTGCGTTTGAGGTTGACGTGTTTTCGCTGCGGTGGGCTTTTCTCCAGACTGTTTGAGTCCCCATGTTTGGGGCATTTGTTTTGTTTACGCCCCTGTGTTTCGTGGGGTGGCTTATGTCTTCGCTGTGTGTGCAATTAAAAGCACTACCCTGTACTCTCTGCTTCCTGCGCCTGACTTCACACCCACTACGCCCAGAGCGTTACAAGTTGACAAACGTCAGCCTAGAAACCTTCATGACTTGGAGAAGATCTGCAAGAGGAGTGGGACAAAATCCCTCCTGAGATGTGTACAAACTTGGTGGTTAACTACAAGAAACGTCTGACCTCTGTGATCGCCAAAAACGGTTTTGCCGCAAGTACTAAGTCATGTTTTGCAGAGGGGTCAAATACTTATTTCCCTCATTAAAATGCAAATCAATTTATAAAATTTTTGACATGCGTTTTCTGGATTTGTTTGCTGTTATTCTGTCTCTCTCACCAAATAAACCTACCATTAAAATTATAGACAGATCATTTCTTTGTCAGTGGGCAAATGTACAAAATCAGCAGGGGATCAAATACATTTTTTCCTCACTGTATCTGACATGATGCCAAACCAGATAGATAATTACCATATGAGTAGCAAATAGGCAACAGTTTTCATTTCTCTAATTATGTGCAAACACCTGTGTACATTAACAAAGAATATAACATTAGAAACAGCAACAAAACTATAGTGTAGTATCTTATACAATTCACAACAGTAACAACTAACATTGATAAGTAAGCAATATTATCATCACAAGCAATATGCTTGAATTGAACTTACAAACAAATATTTTGTGTGACAAGTAAGTGTGACAAGAAATAACTGCACTGTAACGTTGTTTTTTGCTGCTTATCTGTGTGCAGAATGACGACTCTACTCTACTTCCTGATTCCGTGCAGTCTTTTATAGGTTCCAGAAAGCTCCATTAGGGGGTACGATAAACACCATAGAACACAATAAAAGTCGATCTTAACCACTATAATACAATTATCTGTTACCTTCTAACAGGATGGCAGCACAATATGCATGTCAATCTCTCATTGCTCAGGAGAGATTGACTTCCATGACTATTTGTTTTTGCAAGAAGTATTGACATGCTCGGACACCCATGCATACCCAACAAAACATGGCACCAGAGGTCTCTTCACAAACTCAAAATACCAAACAGACTATGGGAGGTGCAGAGTACTAGATAGAGCCATGGCTACATGGAACTCGATTCCACATCAGGTAATTGATGCAAGCAGCAGAATCAGAAAAAACAGGAACAGCGGGGTGTGTGAAGAGACACACTCTCTACGAACACCTTCACATGGATTTTGTATTTTAAATATGTGGTAGTAGAGTAGTAACCTAGGGCACACACTTAATGTGTTGTGAAAGTGTTACGAAATATATATTGTCATGTAATATTTAAAATTGTATATAACTGCCAAATGTTGGGACCCTAGGAAGAGTAGCTGCTGCCTTGGCAGGACCTCATGTAGGGATATCATGACCTACGTGAAATTGATTGACAGTGTGTATACCAGAGAGGTGTGGACTTAAGTCATATGACTTGGACTCGAGTCACAAATATGATGACTTGAAACTCGACTTGAACACCAAAAGAATTGTGATTTGACTTGCTATTAGGCCTTATGACTTATAGCCCCTCCCCAAGCACAAATATTAAAAATGATGCAATTAAAAGAGTGTTCAGAGCATCAACTCTTAATTTAACGGATTACAGTTTGAATCGGACAGCAGCCAGTGAAATTCGTTAGCCTACTGTAACGAGAGAGAGAGAGAGAGAGAGAACTAGCCGACATCGCCTGATGTAGGCTTGGGAGGGGGTCTTTCTCATGTATTTCCATGGAAATACAACGTTTATTTGGAAAGTACTAAATATATAGATATTTTTAAAAGCATTCATGATTTGCGTAAATGTAATATACTAACTATAACTAAGACTTGAGACTTACTTGTGACTTGTAAAACAATGACTTGGTCCCACCTCTGGTGTATACCAAAAGGTGATTTTGCTGATGGCTTTCAGAGTTCAATACAGGACTGTAACGTTAGCTAGCTAACTTAATTAGCAAGCTAGCTAATGTTAGGTTACCTCTAATTGAGAATCTTCCGTTTTGTTGTGAAGGAAAGAAATAGATGATATTGCATCACTTCTCAGCTGTCGTCAAAATGTATTCCCATCAGTTCAGTCTGAAAATCTCTCTGATAATCTTTGGTCACCACATCATTCTTGATAACCACAAGCCACTAGCAGAAACGGGGTGAATTTATGGTAGGTAGAATGGTAGCTAGAACAGTGAAAGGTAACTAATTGTTTTCGCTTGTTAGCACAACCAGGCACAGAACACTACACGGGCTTGATGACAAACATAAGTGTAAACAGAGTAAACAAGTTCTGAGATTACTGTGTGTTGGTCGTTCGAAGCCATTATTCAAGTTTGTGGCCACGCCCCCTCTACCTAGCGAGTTGCATCGGCATTCGCTATGAATGCTGGACTTTGTGGTTCACTATGAGCAGATGAATAAACAGGGATTCGAAACATCCCGATTCGACCAGTGAAATAACAATGTGCAAGATTTAGGTTGTGTCTTGGATAATTGGGATAAAAATATGTTAACTTAATATAAACTCAGCAGAAAAAGTAACGTCCCTTTTTCAGGACCATGCCTTTCACGGATCTTCATTGTAAAGGGTTGAAACACTGTTTCATATGCTTGTTCAATAAACAATTAATGAACATGCACCTGTGGAACGGTCGTTAACAGCTTACAGAAAGCAGGCAATTAACCTCTCTGTCCACGGAACCCGCTACATAAATGGTCATATTAAACATTCATGAAAATACAAGTGTCTCACATGTATCGAAAGCCTAGAATCTTGCTAATCCAACTGCGTTGTCAGATTTAAAAAATGATTTACTGCGAAAGAATACGATGGGATTATCTGAGCATAGAGACCCATAAAAAAACAACTATTTCAACCAGCACAGGCGTAACAACATCACAAACTGCACTAAAATAAAAATAAAAATCCTTTGACAATCTTCGTCTGTTTGCAATTCCAATGCTCATTGTGTCAGGACCCGGTTACGAACCTGGGTCTCCGGAGTGAGAAACAGTCACTTAACCAACTGA
>NW_027001110.1:0-7901 GCF_036934945.1 Oncorhynchus masou masou
ATTGCTTTCACCTGTCCAGTCCTCTTTCGAGTGACAAGGATGAGTCTTAATAGGAAGAGGAAAGAAAGACACTTTTCTGTTTGGAATTGAACCATTAGCACATTAAAGTAGACCATTTTCTGTTTGGAATTGAACCTTTAGCACATTTTCTGTTTTTAGAATTGAACCATTATCACGTTAAAGTAGACAGTTTTCTGTTTGGAATTGAACCATCAGCACATTTTCCGTTTGGAATTGAACCATTAGCACATTAAAGTGCATGCCCTTATTATGTTCTTGTCAAGTGTCAATGTGCAGCGGGTAGGAAGGAGACAGGCGCAGGACACAGAACTGAGTAAATAACATACTTTACTCGAATAAACAACAAAATAAATTCCACCCAAGGAAAATACTCCAGCTCACAGAAAATAGCGAACACTTCACAACGAACAAAAACGAACAAAACCATGTGGGAACCAGAGGGTTAAATAGTGAAATAAATAATAATGTCATGGAAAGCAGGTGTGTACAATAAAGACAAAACAAATGGACAATGAAACATAGATTGGTAGCGGCTAGAAAACCGGTGACATCGACCGCCGAACCCCGCCGGAACAAGAAGAGGCACCAACTTAGGCGGAAGTTGTGACAGTACTCCCCCCCCCGATGCGCGACTCCAGCTGCACGCTGACACCGGCCTCGGGGACGACACGGAGGGTGAACAGGGTCTCCGCAGTCTGTAGAGCCGTAGGGAGACTGGGCAAAGGAAGGAGATGGCAAAAAACGATTCACAACGACCAGGATCGTGGTGTTTCCCTGTGACGGAGGTAGATCCGTCACGAAATCCACCGATAGTTGGGACTGGTAGGGGTTGTAATTTCCTCTGGGCAGGTGTCTATGTGCCTTGCACTGGGCGCACACCGAGCAGGAGGAAACATAAACCCTCACGTCCTTAGCTAAAGTGGGCCACCAGTACTTCCCACTAAGACAGCGCACTGTCCTACCGATGCCAGGGTGATCAGAGGAGGGGGACGTGTGGACCCAATATAGCAAACGAACTGTACGGAGCGTACAGTCGCCCAGCTGGACACTCGGTGGGAGTGGGCTCTGTACGTTACGCCCGCTCGATGTCCACATCCAGCTCCCACACCACCAGTGCCACCAGGCCAGAAGCTGAAGTATGGGAGTGGGAACCATGGGCCGCTCCTCTGTGTCATACATCCGGGACAGTGTGTCTGCCTTAGTGTTCTGGGAACCTGGTCTGTAAGAAAGGGTGAAAACAAAACAGGTGAAAAACATGGCCCACCTTGCCTGACGAGGGTTCAGTCTCCTCGCCGGCAGGATGTACTCCAGATTGTGGTGGTCAGTCCAGATGAGGAAAGGGTGTTTAGCCCCCTCAAGCCAATGTCTCCACACTTTCAGAGCCTTTACGACAGCCAGTAGCTCCCGGTCCCCCACTTCATAGTTAAGCTCCGCCGAGCTGAGCTTCTTCGAAAAGAAAGCACAGGGGCGGAGCTTGGGTGGCGGAGTTTGGATGGCGGAGTTTGGGTGGCGTACTCGAGCGCTGAGACAGCACAACACCTATCCCAGCCTCGGACGCGTCGACCTCCACTATAAATGCCAAGGAGGGATCGGGATGATCCAGCACAGGAGCCTGGGTAAACAGAGCCTTCAGGTGACCAAAAGCCCTGTCTGCCCCAGCCGACCACTGCAGTCGCACCGGTCCCCTCTTAAGCAATGAGGTAATGGGAGCCGCTACCTGACCAAAGCCCCGGATAAACCTCCGGTAGTAGTTGGCAAACCCTAAGAACCGCTGCACCTTCTTAACCGTGGTTGGAGTCGGGCCAATTAGGCACGGCTGAAATACGGTCATTTTCCATCTCCACCCCTGACGTGGAAAGGCGGTACCCTAGGAAGGAAACCGACTGTTGAAAGAACAGACACTTCTCAGCCTTCACGTACAGGTCATGCTCCAACAGTCGTCCAAGTACCCTGCGCACCAGGGACACATGCTCGGTGCGTGTAGCGGAGTATATCAGTATGTCATCGATATGCACCACTACACCCTGCCCGTGCAGGTCCCGGAAAATCACATCTACAAAGGATTGGAAGACTGATGGAGCATTCATCAACCCATACAGCATGACGAGGTACTCATAGTGCTCCGAGGTGGTACTAAATGCCGTGTTCCGCCAAACGCCGCCGGGACAAGGACAGGCACCAGACAGTTCAATTGTCTTAATTTGTTCTAGTGAATTACATATTTGATCTAAATCTTGTGAGCAAACAACTGGCAGTGATTTACACAGTGGGCTACAGATGGTGTGCTGTGTATAAACTGTGTGCTGTGTATAAACTGTGTGCTGTGTATAAATGCTGTGTATAAACTGTGTGCTGTGTATAAACTGTGTGCTGTGTATAAACTGTGTGCTGTGTATAAATGCTGTGTATAAACTGTGTGCTGTGTATAAACTGTGTGCTGTGTATAAACTGTGTATAAACTGTGTGCTGTGTATAAACTGTGTGCTGTGTATAAACTGCGTGCTGTGTATAAATGCTGTGTATAAACTGTGTGCTGTGTATAAACTGTGTACTTTCAACAGTTGCCCTGTAAGGGGTGCGTAATCAGTGGCAGGGAAGTCAGACGCAGGAGAGCAGAACTTAGTAATAACCGGAGCAGTTTAATAGCGAAACCCACAGTTATGAAAATAAGTATATTGGGTACAAAACCCGTCACGCACCAAACAGCACGTGCACAAGCACTTACAATAAACAATCCCAGACAAAGACATGGGGGGAACAGAGGGTTAAATACACAACAAATGATTGAGGGAATTGAAACCAGGTGTGAGGAAAGACAAGACAAAACACATGGAAAATGAAAAGTGGATCGATGATGGCTAGAAGACTGGCGACGCCGACCGCCGAGTGCCGCCCAAACAAGGAGAGGACCCGACTTCGGCGGAAGTCGTGACAATTCATCCATTACCTTTGTAGATAATTGTATGCCGCAGACATATGGAGAGAGCCTTAGAATTTAACAGGAGTGACACATCCTCCCTGCACTTTTAAGGACTAGCAAAGATTTCAAACAAACAAAAAAACTCCCATGGGCCCCTGCTGCATTGGAACTCACCGATTTTAACTATGTTCCTTTTCAGGAAGATATTTTTGGCCTTCAGATCTCTGTGGAGGATACGCCTGGGACAGAGGAGACAGGACACACAGGCATCAGCAGACAAGCAGACAGGCAGGAGTACAATAAAGAAATAAACCTTGCACAATGCAATCATGATACTTTGAAGTCCAAAATATATCCTTGTTTAGATCCCTGTGGTTCTTAGACCTCCCCCTTGTGTACTCTTCATTTTTGACAAAAGTATAAATACAGTATGAACCTGTTATGCATGTAGTGGAGTCCAAGCAGCAGCTGGATCAGCCAATCAGTGACCTGGGTCTCAGGCAAGCTCTGCTCTGCTTCTCTCACTTCCTCCAGATGACAGTCCAAGTCCCTGTCCTAGAGCATAGAGTATTATAGCAACAGACTTAGATATTCATACAGATACCCACATCACAATAAATGCATGCAAGCGTATACAGGCGCATGCACGCACACACCCACCAACACACTATTGTGGATACACATTGTGGAAAACCTTTTACAAAATACCCATTCCGATACGTCCATAGGTTCATTCATTTCCATTCTGGGGGAAATGTGCACCAACTCTAACTGTAAGAGCTAAGTGCATCAACACTAAGAGAGCTCTGAATCCTCGTCTCTATTTTACACTCCAGACAGAAAGGTCCACTGTCAGCTGCCATTGTGACCATTTAACTGTCTGTGAGGATAAGCTGGAATGAGATCTGAGCTGGCTTCATTCTCTCTAATGGGACTTCCAGCGAGAACAGAACAGCACCAATGAACTTCTTAATGGAACTGTGGGGGTGTCCTCACTGGTTCATTCTGAGAGGCACTGAGTAGGTTATGATGCTCTGGCAGTGTGTGTGTGTGTGTGTGTGTGTGTGTGTGTGTGTGTGTGTGTGTGTGTGTGTGTGTGTGTGTGTGTGTGTGTGTGTGTGTGTGTGTGTGGTGCGTGCGTGCGTGCGTGCGTGCGTGCGTGCGTGCGTGCGTGCGTGCGTGCGTGCGTGCGTGTGTGTGTGTGTGCGAATGCCTGCGAGCATGCCTGCATGCATCTGAGCTTCTGTGTAGTGGGGGAAAGTCTATTTTGTGTGTATATGGGGGGGATGATGGAACAACATAAGCTGTATCTGTGTCGGTAGGGCTGTCCCCGGCTAGAAATGGGGAACTGTTTAATGAAATAATTAAGACACAGAAATGACTAGAGGAAGTCCGACCGCAATTGATTTGATTATGCCTCCTGGATCACACTTGCTGCGCTGTTAAAAAAAAGTGGGACTAGCACCCGTTGTCTCTCTCCTCCTCCCTGCTGCAGTGACCACCACAGAACATCAACAGTGTTTATAGTGTTGTCTCTCTCTCTCCTTCCTGCTGCAGTGACCACCACAGAACATCCACAGTGTTTATAGTGTTGTCTCTCTCTCTCCTTCCTGCTGCAGTGACCACCACAGAACATCAACAGTGTTTATAGTGTTGTTCTCTCTCCTTCCTGCTGCAGTGACCACCACAGAACATCAACAGTGTTTATAGTGTTGTCTCTCTCTCCTTCCTGCTGTAGTGACCACCACAGAACATCAACAGTGTTTATAGTGTTGTCTCTCCTCCTTCCTGCTGTAGTGACCACCACAGAACATCCACAGTGTTTATAGTGTTGTCTCTCTCTCCTCCCTGCTGCAGTGACCACCACAGAACATCAACAGTGTTTATAGTGTTGTCTCTCTCTCCTTCCTGCTGTAGTGACCACCACAGAACATCCACAGTGTTTATAGTGTTGTCTCTCTCCTCCTTCCTGCTGCAGTGACCACCACAGAACATCAACAGTGTTTATAGTGTTGTCTCTCTCCTCCCTGCTGCAGTGACCACCACAGAACATCCACAGTGTTTATAGTGTTGTCTCTCTCTCTCCTCCCTGCTGCAGTGACCACCACAGAACATCCACAGTGTTTATAGTGTTGTCTCTCTCTCTCCTCCCTGCTGCAGTGACCACCACAGAACATCAACAGTGTGTATAGTGTTGTCTCTCTCTCCTTCCTGCTGCAGTGACCACCACAGAACATCCACAGTGTTTATAGTGTTGTCTCTCTCTCTCCTCCCTGCTGCAGTGACCACCACAGAACATCAACAGTGTTTATAGTGTTGTCTCTCTCTCCTTCCTGCTGTAGTGACCACCACAGAACATCCACAGTGTTTATAGTGTTGTCTCTCTCTCCTCCCTGCTGCAGTGACCACCACAGAACATCAACAGTGTTTATAGTGTTGTCTCTCTCCTCCCTGCTGCAGTGACCACCACAGAACATCAACAGTGTTTATAGTGTTGTCTCTCTCTCCTCCCTGCTGCAGTGACCACCACAGAACATCAACAGTGTTTATAGTGTTGTCTCTCTCTCCTTCCTGCTGCAGTGACCACCACAGAACATCCACAGTGTTTATAGTGTTGTCTCTCTCTCCTCCCTGCTGCAGTGACCACCACAGAACATCAACAGTGTTTATAGTGTTGTCTCTCCTCCTCCCTGCTGCAGTGACCACCACAGAACATCAACAGTGTTTATAGTGTTGTCTCTCTCTCCTCCCTGCTGCAGTGACCACCACAGAACATCAACAGTGTTTATTGTGTTGTCTCTCTCTCCTCCCTGCTGCAGTGACCACCACAGAACATCAACAGTGTTTATAGTGTTGTCTCTCTCCTCCCTGCTGCAGTGACCACCACAGAACATCAACAGTGTTTATAGTGTTGTCTCTCTCTCTCTCCCTGCTGCAGTGACCACCACAGAACATCAACAGTGTTTATAGTGTTGTCTCTCTCCTCCCTGCTGCAGTGACCACCACAGAACATCAACAGTGTTTATA
This sequence comes from Oncorhynchus masou masou, assembly GCF_036934945.1. Classification (NCBI taxonomy): domain Eukaryota; kingdom Metazoa; phylum Chordata; class Actinopteri; order Salmoniformes; family Salmonidae; genus Oncorhynchus; species Oncorhynchus masou. The sequence continues at coordinate 5,969 of NW_027001110.1, forward strand.
GTGTTGTCTCTCTCTCTCCTCCCTGCTGCAGTGACCACCACAGAACATCAACAGTGTTTATAGTGTTGTCTCTCTCTCCTTCCTGCTGTAGTGACCACCACAGAACATCCACAGTGTTTATAGTGTTGTCTCTCTCTCTCCTCCCTGCTGCAGTGACCACCACAGAACATCAACAGTGTTTATAGTGTTGTCTCTCTCCTCCCTGCTGCAGTGACCACCACAGAACATCAACAGTGTTTATAGTGTTGTCTCTCTCCTCCTCCCTGCTGCAGTGACCACCACAGAAAATTCAAAGTTTTTATTGTGTTGTCTCTCTCCTCCCTGCTGCAGTGACCACCACAGAACATCAACAGTGTTTATAGTGTTGTCTCTCTCCTCCCTGCTGCAGTGACCACCACAGAACATCAACAGTGTTTATAGTGTTGTCTCTCTCTCCTCCCTGCTGCAGTGACCACCACAGAACATCAACAGTGTTTATAGTGTTGTCTCTCTCTCCTTCCTGCTGTAGTGACCACCACAGAACATCAACAGTGTTTATAGTGTTGTCTCTCTCCTCCCTGCTGCAGTGACCACCACAGAACATCAACAGTGTGTATAGTGTTGTCTCTCTCCTCCCTGCTGCAGTGACCACCACAGAACATCAACAGTGTTTATAGTGTTGTCTCTCTCCTCCCTGCTGCAGTGACCACCACAGAACATCAACAGTGTTTATAGTGTTGTCTCTCTCCTCCCTGCTGCAGTGACCACCACAGAACATCAACAGTGTTTATAGTGTTGTCTCTCTCTCCTCCCTGCTGCAGTGACCACCACAGAACATCAACAGTGTGTATAGTGTTGTCTCTCTCTCCTCCCTGCTGTAGTGACCACCACAGAACATCAACAGTGTGTATAGTGTTGTCTCTCTCTCCTTCCTGCTGCAGTGACCACCACAGAACATCAACAGTGTTTATAGTGTTGTCTCTCTCCTTACTGCTGCAGTGACCACCACAGAACATCAACAGTGTTTATAGTGTTGTCTCTCTCTCCTTCCTACTGCAGTGACCACCACAGATCATCAACAGTGTTTATAGTGTTGTCTCTCTCCTTCCTGCTGTAGTGACCACCACAGAACATCAACAGTGTGTATAGTGTTGTCTCTCTCTCCTCCCTGCTGCAGTGACCACCACAGAACATCAACAGTGTTTATAGTGTTGTCTCTCTCCTTACCTGCTGCAGTGACCACCACAGAACATCAACAGTGTGTATAGTGTTGTCTCTCTCTCCTCCCTGCTGCAGTGACCACCACAGAACATCAACAGTGTTTATAGTGTTGTCTCTCTCTCTCTCTCCTGCTGCAGTGACCACCACAGAACATCAACAGTGTTTATAGTGTTGTCTCTCTCCTCCTCCCTGCTGCAGTGACCACCACAGAACATCAACAGTGTTTATAGTGTTGTCTCTCTCCTTACTGCTGCAGTGACCACCACAGAACATCAACAGTGTTTATAGTGTTGTCTCTCTCTCCTCCCTGCTGTAGTGACCACCACAGAACATCAACAGTGTTTATAGTGTTGTCTCTCTCCTCCCTGCTGCAGTGACCACCACAGAACATCAACAGTGTTTATAGTGTTGTCTCTCTCTCTCCTCCCTGCTGCAGTGACCACCACAGAACATCAACAGTGTTTATAGTGTTGTCTCTCTCTCCTCTCTGCAGTGACCACCACAGAACATCAACAGTGTTTATAGTGTTGTCTCTCTCCTCCCTCCCTGCTGCAGTGACCACCACAGAACATCAACAGTGTTTATAGTGTTGTCTCTCTCCTTCCTACTGCAGTGACCACCACAGAACATCAACAGTGTGTATTGTACTGTCAATGTTGCTGCAACATAATTACAGCCATTTCTGACTGAAAGGTTGTTACCGAAATTCCTAATTTGTTTAGGTAAAACATTC
>NW_027001111.1:0-7901 GCF_036934945.1 Oncorhynchus masou masou
AACTGACAACTGTGCTTGATGTGAACCAGGGACCCTCTGCACACATCAACAGCAGTCACCCACGAAGCATCGTTACCCATCGCTCCACAAAAGCCGCGGCCCTTGCAGAGCAAGGGGAACCACTACTTCAAGGTCTCAGAGCAAGTGACGTCACCGATTGAAACACTATTTAGTGCGCACCACCGCTAACTAAGCTTGCGTTTCACATCCGTTACACTTGATAAAGTTTTCTGAGTTCACAGCTTTGCCTTGAACTGCAAAGAACTTAGAAATATGACTGTGTAATGGATTTCTTGGCCAGTACCATCATATTTACTGTGTTGTAAACATAAACTGGGTAAATCCATGCTATTAGGTACACCACCCCGTTCACAAAAATATTTTGCACCTATAGACAGTGAGTCACCTGGCCGTGGCTTGCTATATACAGTGGGGCAAAAAAAGTATTTAGTCAGCCAACAATTGTGCAAGTTCTCCCACTTAAAAAATATGAGAGGCCTGTAATTTTCATCATAGGTACACTAAAACTATGACAGACAGAATGAGAAAAAAAATCCAGAAAATCACATTGTAGGATTTTTTTATTAATTTATTTGCATATTATGGTGGAAAATAAGTATTTGGTCACCTACAAACAAGCAGGATTTCTGGCTCTCACAGACCTGTAACTTCTTCTTTAAGAGGCTCCTCTGTCCTCCACTCGTTGCCTGTATTAATGGCACCTGTTTGAACTTGTTATCAGTATAAAAGACACCTGTCCACAACCTCAAACAGTCACACTCCAAACTCCACTATGGCCAAGACCAAAGAGCTGTCAAAGGACACCAGAAACAAAATTGTAGACCTGCACCAGGCTGGGAAGACTAAATCTGCAATAGGTAAGCAGCTTGGTTTGAAGAAATCAACTGTGGGAGCAATTATTAGGAAATGGAAGACATACAAGACCACTGATAATCTCCCTCGATCTGGGGTTCCACGCAAGATCTCACCCCGCGGGGTCAAAATGATCACAAGAACGGTGAGCAAAAATCCCAGAACCACACGGGGGGACCTAGTGAATGACCTGCAGAGAGCTGGGACCAAAGTAACAAAGCCTACCATCAGTAACACACTACGCCGCCAGGGACTCAAATCCTGCATTGCCAGATGTGCCCCCCTGCTTAAGCCATTACATGTCCAGGCCCGTCTGAAGTTTGCTAGAGAGCATTTGGATGATCCAGAAGAAGATTGGGAGAATGTCATATGGTCAGATGAAACCAAAATATAACTTTTTTGTTGTAAAAACTCAACTCGTCGTGTTTAGAGGACAAAGAATGCTGAGTTGCATCCAAGAATACCATACCTACTGTGAAGCATGGGGGTGGAAACATCATGCTTTGGGGATGTTTTTCTGCAAAGGGACCAGGACGACTGATCCGTGAAAAGGAAAGAATGAATGGGGCCATGTATTGTGAGATTTTGAGTGAAAACCTCCTTCCATCAGCAAGGGCATTGAAGATAAAACGTGGCTGGGTCTTTCAGCATGACAATGATCCCAAACACACCGCCCGGGCAATGAAGGAGTGGCTTTGTAAGATTCCTTTCAAGGTCCTGGAGCGGCCTAGCCAGTCTCCAGATCTCAACCCCATAGAAAATCTTTGGAGGGAGTTGAACGTCTTTGTTGCCCAGCAACAGCCCCAAAACATCACTGCTCTAGAGGAGATCTGCATGGAGGAATGGGCCAAAATGCCAGCAACAGTGCGTGAAAATCTTGTGAAGACTTACAGAAAACATTTGACCTCTTGTCATTGACAACAAAGGGTATATAACAAAGTATTGAGATAAACTTTTGTCATTGACCAAATACATATTTTCAACCATAATTTGCAAATAAATTCATTAAAAATCCTACAATGTGATTTTCTGGATTTTTTTTCTCATTTTGTCTGTCATAGTTGAAGTGTACCTATGATGGAAATTACAGGCCTTTCATCTTTTTAAGTGGGAGAACTTGCACAATTGGTGGCTGACTAAATACTTTTTTGCCCCACTGTAAAGCAGGCATCGAGGCATTCAGTTACTATTGAAATGAACGTTAGAATGGGCAAAACAAGTGACCTAAGCAACTTTGAGAGTGGTACATCGTTGGTGTACAGTATCTCAGAAATGGCAGGCCAACTGGGTTTTTCAGATGAGTGTCTAGGGTTTACTGAGAATGGTGTGAAAAACAAAAAACAGTCAGCAGTACTAGATGGGTGTACTTTAAACTGGCCGCTGAGTGTGTATGTCAATTTAAGGATCTTTGTTAGTTTTTCTTTCTGTGTACACTGTCTTCGTTACACCATTTAAATGTATTCCTCAAACAAGTGGATTTCACCTGTGTTGCACTGTATATTTGTGCCTTTTATTGTTTCAAAACACTGCATGTTTTTTCTGCTCTCAATGTTGTAGTGGGTGTTATTCAAATTTTCAGGTCTGAATAATGAGTCATTTGTATGAGTCATTTCTTATTCTGTCTTCATATGGGTGAATATATATCTTGTTTTGGTGCTAGAGTTATGAAATTAGGGTTATTGGGAGGAGCATACGTTTTATCCAAACAGTGTGGCATGGGTTAGTATACAAATTAATGTATTGTATTAAAATGAATAACTAATAACTCACTTTACCTGTTGGGTTTGTGATATTTTATACGCTTGTTTACACTGAGCTGCACTGGGATCGGAAAGCAATCATGGTTATTTTAAGACACGGTGGAGCAGACGCAAGATATTCGTCGGGAAAACGTACCTCTATGCAAGGATGGGATAGGCCACTGTACTCCAAATGTTACCTTTATCCACATTGTACATATCTTGCGCCGGCTCCACGGTGTCTTAATGTAACCATGCTTGTGTTCAGACTCCAGTGCTGCTCAGTGTAAATCAACGTAATGGTAGGGTCGTTATCTCTGGCAAGACATAATGTAACATATTTGACGTTTTATTACATCTGTGCATTAGCAATAGTTTTAAATATGTAAATACCTGGTAATAAAAATAATTGAAAAACAATGTAATATTGTCGTCTGTATTCAATAAAACAATGACATAGTCCTGCAATAATCAAAACAGTATACCAAATTGATGTTTTCAACAACAACAAAAAACGTTAATATCCGTTACATTGCATGTAGAGAACGAACGGTTGGGTCTGGTGGCGCTTTCAAGACGGATGGGAACTTGGAAAAAACTAGGTTAAATCATGACGTCAGTGGTCGGAAAGTCGGAGCTCAAGAAATAACTTCCCTTTCTCAGAGGTCCCCAGCTGACCTCTTGGGGGAGGAGAAGATGGAACTAATTGAGTTACAAAATAAACTGGATAATATATATAAATTAAAAGCAGAAGGAGCCTTTATTAGATCTAGGAAAAATGGATTGAGGAGGGAGAACAGAATTCATCCTATTTCTTTAGACTTGAGAAATTTCACTCTAAAAATAACACTATCCATAAGTTAAACATTGATGGTGTTATTACAGATGACCAAAAATTAATCGCTAAATACTGCAGCAATTTTTACAGAAAATTGTATAGCTCTACTTACTGTCACGAATCCACAGATATGTCTTTTAACTCACTGAATAATGTTCACTCTATCAGTGATATAGAATCTAAACAGTGTGATGAACCCATCAAAGTTGAAGAGATTATAGAGTCTATCAAACATCTAAAGAACAATAAATCACCAGGTGTTGATGGAATTACATCAGAATTTTACAAATTATTTTCAGAACAAGTAGCTCCCTTCCTATTTGAAGTATTTTTAGAGAGTATGAAAAACAATGTTCTCCCTCCTACAATGAGTCAGGGGTTAATAACACTGATACCTAAACCTAAAAAATAAGTGTTGCTCATCGATAACTGGCGTCCAATTTGTCTTCTTAATAATGACTATAAGATATTAGCCTCAGTACTTGCAAAAATAATGAAAGAAGTCCTGGATGCAATCATGGATGAAACACAGTCTGGCTTCATGAGGAACAGGCATATGTTTAACAATGTCAGACTAGTATTAGACATACTTGACTACTGAGACCTAATAACTGAGGATAGCTTCATATTATTTTTAGATTTTTATAAAGCATTTGACACAGTAGAGCATCAGTTTCTCTTCCACTCCCTTGAGAGACTTGGCTTTGGGGATTTTTTCTGTAAGGCTATTAAGACTCTCTATGCAAATGGTAACAGCTCTATCAAATTGAAATATGGCACCTCACCTAGATTTGAGTTAAAAAGAGGAATTAGGCAAGATTGTCCTATCTCTCTGTACCTGTTTTTATTAATCACCCAACTTCTTGCAAATTCCTTAAATAATAGTCCTGCACAAGGTATTTCCATAGCTGGTAAAGAAATTATTATAAGCCAGCTGGCTGACGATACTACACTTTTTCTGAAAGACGCTAACCAAATTCCCATATCGATCAATGTGATACAATCCTTTTCCAAAGTGTCTGGTCTATATCTTAACATTAATAAATGTGAACTCATAGCTGTCAAAGATTGTGTGACACCTTCATATTATGGTATTCCAGTAAAAGAAGAACTTACATATTTAGGCATAACCATTACAAAGGATCAGAAGTCTAGAGGCTTACTAAATTTTAACCCTCTTATTGAAAAACCCCAGAAGAAACTAAATCAATGTCTACAGAGGGACTTATCCTTAAAAGGTAGAGACCTTCAGCCTTGGTTATTAGGAATCTCTAGACTAACATATGGTGCTCTATCTTTATATCTTGACCGTTAAATAAGCAAGGAGATAGACCAGATGCTTTTTAACTTTCTTTGGAGAAACCGTACCCATTACATTAGGAAAACTGTTGTAATGAACACTTATGAGAATGGTGGACTGAATTTTCTGGGCTTTACTACTTTAAATAATACTTTTAAGATCAATTGGATAAAACAATTCCTAAGTAGACCCACTTCTATCTGGAATTTTATTCCTCATCATGTCTTCTCTACTTTTGGTGGCCTTAACTTCATGTTGTTTTGCAATTATAATATTGACAAAGTTCCAGTGAAACTTTCTGCTTTTCATCGGCAGGTTTTCTTGTCATGGTCCTTTATTCATAAACACAATTTTTCTCCACACAGATATTATATATGGAATAATCGGGATATATTGTATAAAAATACCTCTCTGTTTTTAGAATATTGGTTTCGAAATAATATCCTATTGGTGAGCCAACTTGTAAATGCAGAGGGTCTTTTACTCAGTTATAAGGAATTCATATCATTTTACAAGGTCTCTGTAACACCTAACGATTTTGCAATTGTTTTAGATGCCATTCCCTCAGATGTTGCTCTGTTATTCAGGAACGTGTCAAGACCTGACCCTCAGAGCCTACCTTCTATTGACCCTGTTGACTTATCAGTAGGAAAGATTTGTTTCTCTTTTGGTCCATTCAACAACAGAGCGTTACGATCCTTGTTTCAGCAGGATGTTGTATCTATACCATATGTCATGCCTTATTGGAATGGATTTATTGATAATATCTGTTGGAAAAAGTTTGGATATGCCACACACATACCTACTTGTTAAAAAATTAAGGAAGTTTCCTTTAAAAATTATTCATAAATATTATCCTGCCAACCACTATATGAAGAAGTTTAAGGAAAACATCAACTCAAATTGCTCCTTTTGTAATGACCACCCAGAAACAGTTGTGCATCTTTTTTGGCATTGTATGCATGTAAGAAAACTGTGGCAAGACATCAGTAGGTTTATAATTGAACACATTTATGAAGATTTTACACTATTGTGGAGAGATGTACTGTTTGGATTCTTTACATAATCGAAATAAGCGGAATCATTTTTATGTTTTAATTTCATTATTCTTTGGCCAAATTTCATATACACAAATGTAAATTTACAAACAGAAACCACATTTTCGTACCATAAAAAAGAAATTGAACTGTATTTTAAGACGTTAAATGCTCTACTAACAAAAAGCTGTTAGAATTGTAAGTATATGCATGTCCCTTAGGGTCCTTGTGTAATTGTAATGTGATATTGTACCCCTAGCTCGATTGTCTATTGTTTGTAATCTATGTATGCTTGTGTTCCCTCATGTGCTTTATGTATTGATTTGATATTAATAAAAAAGAAAAAAAGAATAAGAAAAGAAAAAGAAAAAAAAGAAAGAGGCCCGAGTTTTGTAATTTCGAGTTGGTTGACCGCTCAAAACCATTTTTTCCCAACTCGGTTTTCTCCCGAGTTCCCATTTGTGTTGTTGAACGTCGTTCTCAGTTTTGAACGCGTCATGATTCGCTGATATTCTCGCGCCAAATCTGTGGCAAGGAAGTTGTCATTTGTCGTAATTTCCTAGGACGGAACCACTGCAACAACAGTGCGGAGGAGAAGAGTAAGAGGCGCTCCGAACAGAATTCGAGGCCTCCTATGTCATTGTTTACACCGTGAAAGGAGTTTTATTTTTGCATGCATTAGACAAGCCCCCCCCTCTGAGAAAACTCAGTGTTTACCGCTTCTATTACTGAAATTCCCCTAACGAAGATCCAAGTTGCAGTGGCCTTGTAACCAAATCAAGCACCACGCTGGGTGTTAGCTATGGAGGATGTCTCCGCTGTAACGATCAAAGGCGAGGGAGGAGATGAGCAGGAGTCGGAAGATGTCAGAGAACATTTAACCAAGACCGAGAACAGCGCCAACAAGTCTGCCAAAGATGACAGTACCGATGGTAAGTGACCCCATTCTTTCACAATCATCTACAAATAGCTAACGTTAACTATTGCTACATCATGCTCAAATCCATGTTTGCTAGTTAGCTAATTAACGTTAGCGAACTATTCTAACATGATTATAGTTAAGGTTGCAGTTATTGTTAGGTAGCCATTGACCAGATAAGTCAATTTGTCCCATTTGATCTTGTTCACATTTTTAGCTAGCAAAGTAGCTCACTAGTGGTGACTAAGAAGCTGTGCGTGTAGTCGGTGACGTTACTTGGGGTTGCTAGCTAGCAAGGGTGAATTGTCGATCATCCGAATGACATTAGTACCGTCATAGTTAAACGTCTACTCTTTGATCTTACCGTTTCTTCAATGTTACGTGCAATCAAATAGGCTGTCATATTGTGATAAATAATACTGGGGCATATTTATTACGCCTATTCTGTTGCAAAACGTTCCTTAAGCTAACGAAACGGGGACCTACCTCCATTTGTCCATTAGAAACTCGTTGTAGTTACAAAATGAAACGTTTGGCTAATGACTAGGCCCCTGGACTTGCGTGGTCACCTCCCCAATGTTTTGGAACTTCCCCGTAGGCCAGAGCCATCTAATTGGCCCCCACGATTAAATTTTGGGTAGCTGCTGCCCAATAGGGAAGATAATGTTGTTGCAACTCAAGACCGTTTTGCGTTGGTGATTGGGCTGCATGACGAGTCGATAAGCCGGCGACCAGTGCACCTGTGTTGTATGTACATGCCTGCCGACCTGATACCTGACCGTGATGCTCAGGAAGCGTCCTACTGGATATCATGGTCCTGTCGCCTGCGGTAGCTAACGCATGAAGAAACTGTACAATTTGTGTAAAAAGGTGAAATGAGATTCATACTAATCCGCTGTTTTCAAAACAGAAGTACTCACGGTATGGTAGCTAAATCAATATACAGTAGTTGTGGTAAAAAATGGAAGGGAATAAACGCTGCTCAATCAAAACCGTCTAACCTATTAGCAGAGTGCTTTCTACACACCCACTCCTTTACACACACCCACTACTTTCCTTTCCACACACCCGCCCACAACTTTCCTTTCTGCACGCCCATACTAAGGTCGCCATATTGAGCCTCATATATCCACCTTTCAATTGGAAGGGGGGACTATGGATATGTCTGCGTTTGTACGTACTGAAATTCCAAACT
>NW_027001112.1:0-7898 GCF_036934945.1 Oncorhynchus masou masou
ACCATGTCAACTAGGAGTATCTAAACTAAGAACCATGTCAACTAGGAGTATCTACACTAAGGACCATGTCAACTAAACTAAGAACCATGTCAACTAGGAGTATCTACACTAAGGACCATGTCAACTAGGAGTATCTAAACTAAGAACCATGTCAACTAGGAGTATCTACACTAAGATCCATGTCAACTAGGAGTATCTAAACTCAGGACCATGTCAACTAGGAGTACCTAAACTAAGAACCATGTAAACTAGGAGTATCTAAACTAAGAACCATGTCAACTAGGAGTATCTAAACTAAGAACCATGTCAACTAGGAGTATCTAAACTAAGAACCATGTCAACTAGGAGTATCTAAACTAAGGACCATGTCAACTAGGAGTATCTAAACTAAGAACCATGTCAACTAGGAGTATCTAACCTAAGGACCACATCAACTAGGAGTATCTAAACTAATAACCATGTCAACTAGGAGTATCTAAACTAAGTACCATGTCAACTAGGAGTATCTAAACTAAGAACCATGACAACTAGGATTATCTAAACTAAGGACCATGTCAACTAGGAGTATCTAAACTAAGAACCATGTCAACTAGGAGTATCTAAACTAAGGACCATGTCAACTAGGAGTATCTAAACTAAGGACCATGTCAACTAGGAGTATCTAAACTAAGGACCATGTCAACTAGGAGTATCTAAACTAAGAACCATGTCAACTAGGAGTATCTAAACTAAGAACCATGTCAACTATGAGTATCTAAACTAAGAACCATGTCAACTAGGAGTATCTAAACTAAGGACCATGTCAACTAAGTATCTAAACCATGTCAACTAGGAGTATCTAAACTAAGAACCATGTCAACTAGGAGTATCTAAACTAAGAACCATGTCAACTAGGAGTATCTACACTAAGGACCATGTCAACTAGGAGTATCTAAACTAAGGACCATGTCAACTAGGAGTATCTAACTAAGACCATGTCAACTAGGAGTATAAACTAAGAACCATGTCAACTAGGAGTATCTACACTAAACCATGTCAACTAGGAGTATCTAAACTAAGGACCATGTCAACTAGGAGTATCTAACCTAAGGAGTATCCATGTCAACTAGGAGTATCTAAACTATCTACACTAAGAACCATGTCAACTAGGAGTATCTAAACTAAGAACCATGTCAACTAGGAGTATCTAAACTAAGAACCATGTCAACTAGGAGTATCTAAACTAAGAACCATGTCAACTAGGAGTATCTAAACTAAGGACCATGTCAACTAGGAGTATCTACACTAAGAACCATGTCAACTAGGAGTATCTAAACTAAGAACCATGTAAACTAGGAGTATCTAAACTAAGAACCATGTCAACTAGGAGTATCTACACTAAGAACCATGTCAACTAGGAGTATCTAAACTAAGAGTATCTAACCTCAACTAGTATCTACACTAAGAACCATGTCAACTAGGAGTATCTAAACTAAGGACCATGTCAACTAGGAGTATCTAAACTAAGGACCATGTCAACTAGGAGTATCTAAACTAAGAACCATGTCAACTAGGAGTATCTAAACTAAGAACCATGTCAACTAGGAGTATCTAAACTAAGGACCATGTCAACTAGGAGTATCTAAACTAAGGACCATGTCAACTAGGAGTATCTCTAAGGACCATGTCAACTAGGAGGTATCTAAACCATGTCAACTAGGAGTATCTAAACTAAGAACCATGTCAACTAGGAGTATCTAAACTAAGAACCATGTCAACTAGGAGTATCTAAACTAAGAACCATGTCAACTAGGAGTATCTACACTAAGGACCATGTCAACTAGGAGTATCTAAACTAAGAACCATGTCAACTAGGAGTATCTACACTAAGATCCATGTCAACTAGGAGTATCTAAACTAAGAACCATGTCAACTAGGAGTATCTACACTAAGATCCATGTCAACTAGGAGTATCTAAACTAAGAACCATGTCAACTAGGAGTATCTAACTAAGGACCATGTCAACTAGGAGTATCTAAACTATGTCAACTAAGTATCTAAACTAAGAACCATGTCAACTAGGAGTATCTACACTAAGAACCATGTCAACTAGGAGTATCTAAACTAAGAACCATGTCAACTAGGAGTATCTAAACTAAGAACTAGGAGTATCACTAAGAACCATCAACTAGGAGTATCTAAGGACAATAGGAGTAAGAACCATGTCAACTAGGAGTATCTAAACTAAGAACCATGTCAACTAGGAGTATCTAAACTACACATGTCAACTAGGAGTACCACTGACCATCAACTAGGAGTATCTAAACTAAGAACCATGTCAACTAGGAGTATCTAAACTAAGGACCATGTCAACTAGGAGTATCTAAACTAAGAACCATGTCAACTAGGAGTATCTACACTAAGAACCATGTCAACTAGGAGTATCTAAACTAAACCATGTCAACTAGGAGTATCTAAACTAAGAACCATGTCAACTAGGAGTATCTACACTAAACTAAGGACCATGTCAACTAGGAGTATCTAAACTAAGGACCATGTCAACTAGGAGTATCTAAACTAAGAACCATGTCAACTAGGAGTATCTAAACTAAGAACCATGTCAACTAGGAGTATCTAAACTAAGAACCATGTCAACTAGGAGTATCTAAACTAAGAACCATGTCAACTAGGAGTATCTAAACTAAGGACCATGTCAACTAGGAGTATCTAAACTAAGGACCATGTCAACTAGGAGTATCTACACTAAGGACCATGTCAACTAGGAGTATCTAAACTAAGAACCATGTCAACTAGGAGTATCTAAACTAAGGACCATGTCAACTAGGAGTATCTACACTAAGAACCATGTCAACTAGGAGTATCTAAACTAAGGACCATGTCAACTAGGAGTATCTAAACTAAGAACCATGTCAACTAGGAGTATCTAAACTAAGAACCATGTCAACTAGGAGTATCTACACTAAGAGTATCTAAACTAAGGACCATGTCAACTAGGAGTATCTAAACTAAGAACCATGTCAACTAGGAGTATCTAAACTAAGAACCATGTCAACTAGGAGTATCTACACTAAGAACCATGTCAACTAAGTATCTAAACTAAGAACCATGTCAACTAGGAGTATCTCTAAACTAGGAGTATCTAAACTAAGGACCATGTCAACTAGGAGTATCTAAACTAAGGACCATGTCAACTATCTAAACTAAGAACCATGTCAACTAGGAGTATCTAAACTAAGGACCATGTCAACTAGGAGTATCTAAACTAAGAACCATGTCAACTAGGAGTATCTAAACTAAGAACCATGTCAACTAGGAGTATCTAAACTAAGAACCATGTCAACTAGGAGTATCTAAACTAAGAACCATGTCAACTAGGAGTATCTATGTCAACTAAGAACCATGTCAACTAGGAGTAAGGACCATGTCAACTAGGAGTAAACTAAGAACCATGTCAACTAGGAGTATCTAAACTAAGAACCATGTCAACTAGGAGTATCTAAACTAAGAACCATGTCAACTAGGAGTATCTAAACTAAGGACCATGTCAACTAGGAGTATCTAAACTAAGGACCATGTCAACTAGGAGTATCTAAACTAAGAACCATGTCAACTAGGAGTATCTAAACTAAGGACCATGTCAACTAGGAGTATCTACACTAAGAACCATGTCAACTAGGAGTATCTAAACTAAGAACCATGTCAACTAGGAGTATCTACACTAAGAACCATGTCAACTAGGAGTATCTAAACTAAGAACCATGTCAACTAGGAGTATCTACACTAAGATCCATGTCAACTAGGAGTATCTAAACTAAGGACCATGTCAACTAGGAGTATCTAAACTAAGGACCATGTCAACTAGGAGTATCTACACTAAGAACCATGTCAACTAGGAGTATCTAAACTAAGGACCATGTCAACTAGGAGTATCTAAACTAAGGACCATGTCAACTAGGAGTATCTAAACTAAGGACCATGTCAACTAGGAGTATCTAAACTAAGAACCATGTCAACTAGGAGTATCCAACTAGGAGTATCTAAACTAAGAACCATGTCAACTAGGAGTATCTAAACTAAGAACCATGTCAACTAGGAGTATCTAAACTAAGAACCATGTCAACTAAGTATCTAAACTAAGAACCATGTCAACTAGGAGTATCTAAACTAAGAACCATGTATCTAGGAGTATCTAAACTAAGGACCATGTCAACTAGGAGTATCTAAACTAAGGACCATGTCAACTAGGAGTATCTACACTAAGACCATGTCAACTAGGAGTATCTAAACTAAGAACCATGTCAACTAGAGTATCTAAACTAAGAACCATGTCAACTAGGAGTATCTAAACTAAGAGGACCATGTCAACTAGGAGTATCTAAACTAAGAACCATGTCAACCATGTCAACTAGGAGTATCTAAACTAAGACCATGTCAACTAGGAGTATCTAAACTAAAACCATGTCAAAGAGTATCCATGTCAACTAGGAGTATCTAAACTAAACATGTAAGGAGTATCTACACTAAGGTCAACTAGGAGTATCTAAACTAAGGACCATGTCAACTAGGAGTATCTACACTAAGATCCATGTCAACTAGGAGTATCTAAACTAAGAACCATGTCAACTAGGAGTATCTAAACTAAGGACCATGTCAACTAGGAGTATCTAAACTAAGGACCATGTCAACTAAACTAAGATCCATGTCAACTAGGAGTATCTAAACTAAGAACCATGTCAACTAGGAGTATCTACACTAAGGACCATGTCAACTAGGAGTATCTAAACTAAGGACCATGTCAACTAGGAGTATCTAAACTAAGGACCATGTCAACTAGGAGTATCTAAACTAAGAACCATGTCAACTAGGAGTATCTAAACTAAGGACCATGTCAACTAGGAGTATCTAAACTAAGAACATGTCAATGTATCTAAACTAAGGACCATGTCAACTAGGAGTATCTAAACTAAGGACCATGTCAACTAGGAGTATCTACACTAAGGACCATGTCAACTAGGAGTATCTAAACTAAGAACCATGTCAACTAGGAGTATCTAAACTAAGGACCATGTCAACTAGGAGTATCTACACTAAGAACCATGTCAACTAGGAGTATCTACACTAAGAACCATGTCAACTAGGAGTATCTAAACTAAGAACCATGTCAACTAGGAGTATCTAAACTAAGAACCATGTCAACTAGTATCTCTAAGAACCAAACTAAGTATCTAAACTCCAGGACCATGTCAACTAGGAGTATCTAAACTAAACATGTAGGAGTATCTACACTAAGAACCATGTCAACTAGGAGTATCTAAACTAAGGACCATGTCAATAGGAGTATCTAAACTAAGGACCATGTCAACTAGGGAGTATCTAAACTAAGAACCATGTCAACTAGGAGTATCTAAACTAAGAACCATGTCAACTAGGAGTATCTAAACTAAGAACCATGTCAACTAAGAACCATGTCAACTAGGAGTATCTAAACTAAGGTCAACTAGTATCTAAACTAAGAACCATGTCAACTAGGAGTATCTAAACTAAGAACCATGTCAACTAGGAGTATCTAAACTAAGGACCATGTCAACTAGGAGTATCTAAACTAAGGACCATGTCAACTAGGAGTAAACTAAGAACCATGTCCATGTAAACAACCATGAGTATCTAAACTAAGAACCATGTCAACTAAACTAAGAACCATGTCAACTAGGAGTATCTAAACTAAGGACCATGTCAACTAGGAGTATCTAAACTAAGGACCATGTCAACTAGGAGTATCTATACTAAGAACCACACTAAGTATCTACACTAAGGACCATGTCAACTAGGAGTATCTAAACTAAGTCAACCATGTCAACTAGGAGTATCTACACTAAGGACCATGTCAACTAAGTATCTAAACTAAGAACCATGTCAACTAGGAGTATCTAAACTAAGAACCATGTCAACTAAACTAAGGACCATGTCAACTAGGAGTATCTAAACTAAGGACCATGTCAACTAGGAGTATCTACACTAAGAACCATGTCATAGGAGTATCTAAACTAAGGACCATGTCTAGGAGTATCTAAACTAAGGACCATGTCAACTAGGAGTATCTAAACTAAGAACCATGTCAACTAGGAGTATCTAAACTAAGAACCATGTCAACTAGGAGTATCTAAACTAAGGACCATGTCAACTAGGAGTATCTAAACTAAGAACCATGTCAACTAGTATCTAAACTAAGACCATGTCAACTAGGAGTATCTAAACTAAGAACCATGTCAACTAGGAGTATCTAAACTAAGGACCATGTCAACTAGGAGTATCTAAACTAAGGACCATGTCAACTAGGAGTATCTAAACTAAGGACCATGTCAACTAGGAGTATCTAAACTAAGAACCATGTCAACTAGGAGTATCTAAACTAAGAACCATGTCAACTAGGAGTATCTAAACTAAGAACCATGTCAACTAGGAGTATCTAAACTAAGAACCATGTCAACTAGGAGTATCTAAACTAAGGACCATGTCAACTAGGAGTATCTAAACTAAGAACCATGTCAACTAGGAGTATCTAAACTAAGAACCATGTCAACTAGGAGTATCTAACTAAGACCATGTCAACTAGTATCTAAACTAAACCATGTCAACTAGGGACCATGTCAACTAGGAGTATCTCTAAACTAGGAGTATCTACACTAAGACCATGTCAACTAGGAGTATCTAAACTAAGGACCATGTCAACTAGGAGTATCTAAACTAAGAACCATGTCAACTAGGAGTATCTAAACTAAGAACCATGTCAACTAGGAGTATCTAAACTAAGGACCATGTCAACTAGGAGTATCTAAACTAAACTAAGTATCTACTAAGAACCATGTCAACTAGGAGTATCTAAACCATGTCAAAGAATCTACACTAAGAACCATCAACTAGGAGTATCTAAACCATGTAAACTAGAATTGTCTACACTAAGGACCATGTCAACTAGGAGTATCTACACTAAGGACCATGTCAACTAGGAGTATCTACACTAAGGACCATGTCAACTAGGAGTATCTACACTAAGGACCATGTCAACTAGGAGTATCTAAACTAAGGACCATGACAACTAGGAGTATCTAAACTAAGAACCATGACAACTAGGAGTATCTAAACTAAGAACCATGTCAACTAGGAGTATCTAAACTAAGGACCATGTCAACTAGGAGTATCTAAACTAAGAACCATGACAACTAGGAGTATCTAAACTAAGAACCATGTCAACTAGGAGTATCTAAATGACCATGACAACTAGGAGTATCTAAACTAAGGACCATGTCAACTAGGAGTATCTAAACTAAGGACCATGTCAACTAGGAGTATCTAAACTAAGGACCATGACAAAGATTATCTAACCCTAAACCATGTCAACTAGGAGTATCTAAACTAAGGACCATGTCAAGTAGGAGTATCTAAACTAAGGACCATGTCAACTAGGAGTATCTAAACTAAGAACCATGACAACTAGGAGTATCTAAACTAAGAACCATGTCAACTAGGAGTATCTAAACTAAGGACCATGACAACTAGGAGTATCTAAACTAAGAACCATGACAACTAGGAGTATCTAAACTAAGAACCATGTCAACTAGGAGTATCTAAACTAAGGACCATGTACAACTAGGAGTATCTAAACTAAGGACCATGTCAACTAGGAGTCAACTAGGAGTATCTAAACTAAGTACCATGTCAACTAGGAGTATCTAAACTAAGGACCATGACAACTAGGATTATCTAAACTAAGGACCATGTCAACTAGGAGTATCTAAACTAAGGACCATGTCAACTAGGAGTATCTAAACTAAGGACCATGTCAACTAGGAGTATCTAAACTAAGGACCATGTCAACTAGGAGTATCTAAACTAAGGAC
>NW_027001113.1:0-7893 GCF_036934945.1 Oncorhynchus masou masou
AGGGCTCATAGATTCACCAAAATCTGAATTTTGTGTACTACGAAATAGGTTTGAGGAGTTGGCGAGGTAACTTTGGTGAACTCCGGATAACCGGTAGCATTAAAAGTGGCTCACCTTTTAGCAAGGAATACTAAAGATATTTTTTTAACTAGGCAAGTGAGTTAAGAATAAATTCTTATTTACAATGACGGCCAAACCTGGATGACCCTGGGCCAATTGTGAGCCGCCCTATGGGACTCCCAATCACGGCCGACTGTGATGCAGCCTGGATTCAAACCAGGGACTGTGGTGACGCCTCTTGCACGGAGATGCAGTGCTTTAGACCTCAGCGCCACTCGGGAGGCCAATATAAACGTAACTTCAAAGAATTTACTGAGTTAGTCCATATAAGGAAGTCAGTCAATTGAAATGAATTCATTACTCCCTAATCTATGGATTTCGCATGACAGTGCAAGGGTGCATCCATGCGGTGGGCCTTGAGGGGCTCTTGCAGCCAGGCCCAGCATATCAGAATGAGTTTGTCCCCACAAGGGGCAATATTAGATGGAAATAGTAGCCAGTGGGTTTACAACTTCTCTAAAACGATGTTTGAGGCAGCTTATGGTAGAGAAATTAACATTCAATTCTCTAGCAACCGCTCTGGTGGGCCTTCCTGCAGTCAGCATGACAATTGCACACTCCCTCAACTTGAGACATCTGTGCTTTTTATTGTCCCCATCATAAGGTGCACCTGTGTAATGACCATGCTATTTCAGTTTCTTGATATGCAACACCTGTCAGGTGGAAGGATTATCTTGACAGCAATGTAAACAAATGTGTGCACAAAAGTTGGCAAAGTACTTAAGTAAAAATAATTTAGAGTACTACTAAAGTCATTTTGGAGGGGTATCTGTACCTTACTATTTATATTTTTGACAGTTGACTTTTCCTCCACTACATTTCTAAAGAAAATATGTACTTTTTACACCCGTACAATTTCCCTGACACCAAAAAGTACTTATTTAGAATGTTCATGCAGGAAAGCATGCTGGTCCGATTCAAGCGCCTATCAATATGTATGTTGTCATAAGTTGTCATACTTTATTTTTTGTTTCACCTTTATTTAACCAGGTAGGCTTGTTGAGAACAAGTTCTCGTTTGCAAAAGCGACCTGGCTAAGATAAAGCATAGCAATTCAACACGTATAACAACACAGAGTTACACATGGAATAAACAAAACATACAGTCAATAATACATTAGAAAAACGAAAAGTCTGTATACAGTGAGTGCAAATGAGGTAAGACAAGGGAGTTAAGGCAATAAATAGGCCATGGTGGCAAAGTAATTACAATTTGGCAATTAAAACCTGGAATGGTAGATGTGCAGAAGATGAATGTGCAAGTCGAGATACTGGGGTGCAAAGGAGCAAAATAATTACAGTATGGGGATGAGGTAGATGGTCTGTTTACAGATGGGCTATGTACAGGTGCAGTGATCTGTGAGCTGCTCTGACAGCTGGTGCTTAAAGCTCGTGAGGGAGATATGAGTCTCCAGCTTATGTGATTTTTTTGCAGTTCGTTCCAGTCATTGGCAACAGAGAACTGTAAGGAAAGGCGACCAAAGGAGGAATTGGCTTTGGGGGTGACCAGTGAGATATACCTGCTGGAGCGCGTGCTACGAGTGAGTGCTGTTATGGTGACCAGTGAGCTGAGATAAGGAGGGGCTTTACCTAGCAGAGACTTGTAGATGACCTGTAGCCAGTGGGTTTGGCGACGAGTATGAAGCGAGGGCCAACAAACGAGAGCGTACAGGTCGAAGCGGAAGGTAGTTGTTAAAGGAATTTCATTCCTATATGTTCATCAACCAATTCAATTAAAACACTCTGCCATTTCTAAGAATTTGTAAGATACTTATTTGCATAAAATGGACAGAAACCAGCCTCAAAATCAATCAATAGCGTTTATTCTCGAGAGAACTACATATAAATCATGTACATTAGTTTATATACCTCCTATTTTGTCATAAACGCTCAAGGAACTAAAAGATATCATAACCTCCATCGATAAAAGACAGTACTGTGCAGCCGTCTTCATCGACTTTGCCAAGGCTTTCGACTCTGTCAATCACCATATTCTTATCGGCAGACTCCGTAGCCTCGGTTTTTCTGATGACTGCCTTGCCTGGTTCACCAACTACTGTGCAGACAGAGTTCAGTGTGTCAAATCGGAGGGCATGCTGTCCGGTTCACAGGGTTCAATTCTCGGGCCGACTCTTTTCTCTGTATATATCAATGATGTTGCTCTTGCTGCGGGCGATTCCCTGATCCACCTCTACGCAGACGACACCATTCTGTATACTTCCGGCCTGTCCTTGGACACTGTGCTATCGAACCTCCAAACGAGCTTCAATGCCATACAACACTCCTTCCGTGGCCTCCAACTGCTCTTAAACGCTAGTAAAACCAAATGCATGCTTTTCAACCGTTCGCTGCCTGCACCCGCACGCCCGACGAGCATCACCACCCTGGATGGCTCCGACCTAGAATATGTGGACATCTATCAGTACCTAGGTGTCTGGCTAGACTGTAAACTCTCCTTCCAGACTCATATCAAACATCTCCAATCTAAAATCAAATCTAGAGTCGGCTTTCTATTCCGCAACAAAGCCGCCTCCACTCACGCCGGCAAACTTACCCTAGATCACACCTGATCATCCCTAAAGCCAACACCTAATTTGGAGGTGAAGTTTGAAGTTGGAGACTTTTATCTCCCTCACCAACTTCAAACATCTGCTATCTGAGCAGCTAACCGATCGCTGCAGCTGTACATAGTCTATCAATAAATAGCCCACCCAATTTTACCTACCCCATCCCCATACTGTTTAAATTTATTTACTTTTCTGCTCTTTTGCACATCAATATTTCTACCTGTACATGACCATCTGATCATTTATCACTGCAGTGTTAATCTGCTAAATTGTAATTATTCGCTTACCTCCTCATTCCTTTTGCACACAATGTATATAGACTCTCTTTTTTGTCTACTGTGTTATTGACTTGTTAATTGTTTACTCCATTATCTTGGCCAGGTCGCAGTTGCAAATGAGAACTTGTTCTCAAATAGCCTACCTGGTTAAATAAAGGTGAAATAAAAAATACATTTAAATCAGAACTTTAACTAAACATAATACTACTATGTTACTGTATGAATGTATGAATCTTATTATAATCATAATACTGAATGTAAGTCGCTCTGGATAAGAGCGTCTGCTAAATGACTTAAATGTAAATGTAATGTAATGTGTGTAGTTTTCGTCAAGAATAAGAAGGACTTTCTGTTCCTTGTTGGAAACGAATGGAGCTATCGTCAGACTGGCTGGAATGCTGTGTTCCTTACAGGACATCCTGTCTCTATCCAGGGAGGGGAGAGACCTTGGGCTAGTAGTAGATTGTTTAACAGGTGGCATACAATGTGGGAAGGCTTGTGAACTACACTGCTAAAAAAAATAAAGGGAAGACTAAAATAACACTTCCTAGATCTGAATGAATGAATGAAATATTCTTACTAAATACTTTTTTTCTTTACATAGTTGAATGTGCTGACAACAAAATCCCACAAAAAGTCAATCACACTACTGTGAAATCAAACTGTCCTCTTCGGAAGCAACACTGATTGACAATAATACATTTCACATGCTGTTGTGCAAATGAAATAGACAACAGGTGGAAATTATAGGCAATTAGCAAGACACCCCCAATAAAGGAGTGGTTCTGCAGGTGGTGACCACAGACCACTTCTCAGTTCCTATGCTTCCTGGCTGATGTTTTGGTCACTTTTGAATGCTGGCGGTGCTTTCACTCTAGTGGTAGCATGAGACGGAGCCTACAACCCACACAAGTGGCTCAGGTAGTGCAGCTCATCCAGGATGGCACATCAATACGAGCTGTGGCAAGAAGGTTTGCTGTGTCTGTCAGCGTAGTGTCCAGAGCATGGAGGCGCTACCAGGAGACAGGCCAGTACATCAGGAGACGTGGAGGAGGCCGTAGGAGGGCAACAACCTAGCAGCAGGACCGCTACCTCCGCCTTTGTGCAAGGAGGAGCAGGAGGAGCACTGCCAGAGCCCTGCAAAATGACCGCCAGCAGGCCACAAATGTGCATGTGTCTGCTCAAACGGCCAGAAACAGACTCCATGAGGGTGATATGAGGGCCCGACGTCCACAGGTGGGGTTTCTGCTTTACAGCCCAACACCGTGCAGGACGTTTAGCATTTGCCAGATAACACCAAGATTGGCAAATTTGCCACTGGCACCCTGTGCTCTTCACAGATGAAAGCAGGTTCACACTGAGCACGTGACAGACGTGACAGAGTCTGGAAACGCCGTGGAGAACGTTCTGCTGCCTGCAACATCCTCCAGCATGACCGGTTTGGCGGTGGATCAGTCATGGTGTGGGGTGGTATTTCTTTGGGGGGCCGCACAGCCCTCCATGTGCTCGCCAGAGGTAGCCTGTCTGCCATTAGGTACCGAGATGAGATCCACAGACCCCTTGTGAGACCATATGCTGGTGCGGTTGGCCCTGGGTTCCTCCTAATGCAAGACAATGCTAGACCTCATGTGGCTGGAGTGTGTCAGCAGTTCCTGCAAGAGGAAGGCATTGATGCTATGGACTGGCCCGCCCGTTCCTCAGACCTGAATCCAAATGAACACATCTGGGACATCATGTCTCGCTCCATCCACCAATGCCACGTTGCACCACAGACTATCCAGGAGTTGGCGGATGCTCTACCCAGGTCTGGGAGGAGATCCCTCAGGAGACCATCCGCCACCTCATCGGGAGCATGCCCAGGCGTTGTAGGGAGGTCATACAGGCACGTGGAGGCCACACACACATTACTGAGCCTCATTTTGACTTGTTTTAAGGACATTACATCAAAGTTGGATCAGCCTGTAGTGTGGTTTTCCACTTTAATTTTGAGTGTGACTCCAAATACAGACCTCCATGGGTTGATAAATTTGATTTCCATTCATCATTTTTGTGTGATTTTGTTGTCAGCACATTCAACTATGTAAAGAAAAAAAGTATTTAGTAAGACTATTTCATTCTATCAGATCTAGGAAGTGTTATTTTAGTGTTCCCTTAATTTTAATTAGCAGTGTAGTTATGTAGCGAGGGCCAGCCGACTAGAGCATACAGGTCGCAGTGGTGGGTGGTTTAAGGTGCTTTAGTAACAAAGCGGATGGCACTGTGATAAACTGCATCCAGTTTGCTGAGTAGAGTATTGGAAGTCATTTTGTAGACATCGCCAAAGTCGAGGATCGGTAGGATAGTCAGTTTTACTAGGGTAAGTTTGGCAGGGTGAGTGAAGGAGGCTTTGTTGCGAAATAGAAAGCCGATGCTCGATTTGATTTTGGATTGGAGATGTTTGATATGTACATGTATACATAATTCAATCATTATTAATAAAAATCCCTTATCATATCCACCCTATGACTAAATCTTATACATCCAATCACACCTCTATTTGTATTAGAATATTAAAAAGCACACATCTATTTTTATTAGAAATATTTATTGTTATCCAAATACAACCTAATAGAAACCAATATATGCATTTACACTGGCTGCTCTAGGCCTACATCAGAATCATAACTCTTCTGGTCGCAGTGGTGGGTAGTATATGGGGCTTTGGTGACAAACCGGATGGCACTGTGATAAACTGCATCCAATTTGTTGAGTAGAGTGTTGGAGGCTATTTTAAAGATGACATCGCCGAAGTCGAGGATCGGTAGGATGGTCAGTTTTACAAGGGTATGTTTGGCAGCATGAGTAAAGGACGCTGTGTTGCGATATAGGAAGCCGATTCTAGATTTCATTTTGGATTGGAGATGCTTAATGTGAGTCTCGAAGGAGAGTTTACAGTCTAACCAGACACCTAGGTATTTGTAGTTGTCCACGTATTCTAAGTCAGAGCCGTCCAGAGTAGTGATGCTGGACGGGCGGGCAGGTTCCGGGGGGTGACCGATTGAATAGCATGCATTTAGTTTTACTTGCATTTGAGAGCAGTTGGAGGCCACGGAAGGAGAGTTGTATGGCATTGAAGCTCATCTGGGAGTTAGTTAACACAGTGTCCAAAGAGGGGCCAGAAGTATACAGAATGGTGTCGTCTGCGTCGAGGTGGATCAGAGAATCACCAGCAGCAAGAGCGACATCATTGATGTATACAGAGAAGAGAGTCGGCCCGAGAATTGAACCCTGTGGCACCCCCATAGAGACTGCCAGAGGTCCGGATAACAGGCCCTCCGATTTGCAACACTGAACTCTATCAGAGAAGTAGTTGGTAAACTAGGCGAGGCAAACATTTGAGAAACCAAGGCTGTCGAGTCTGCCAATAAGAATGTGGTGAATTAGTTGGTAACATAGGTAAGATGTTTTATATTCATCATATGTTTGTAAGTTACTTCTCATCAGAATGTGTTTGTATAATACTGTGGCAGGGTTGCAGTATCTGTTGTATGTCAAGACTAAGTTGCTTGGGCCGGAGGACAATGTCTGTGTGCCAGTCAGTGTGTCTCTGTGATCTTGTCAAGATAGGATGGATTTGATATATGCCTGTTGATATGGAGGATTGGTTTATAGTTCTGAGTTTGAGTTTGAGAAATAACATAGAAAGGAGACAAAGCTGAACGATGAATTATGCCGATGCTGTCTTATCCTGTGTGTGTCTTTGCTATAAAGGATCTCAGTAGAAATGTGGAAGGGACTCTCAGTGAATTCATTGATAGACACTGAATTGATCTTAGAGTCACAGGGTTGTGATAGAGCTCATATAATTAAAGATGGACTTTGATAACTAACTCTGACTTGTGTGTGGTTTGCTCTCATGATTTGGTAAATAGAGGAAATTTCCACGACAGGTGATTGACAGAGTCAAAAGCCTTGGCCAGGTCGATGAATACGGCTGCACAGTAATGTCTCTTATCGATGGCGGTTATGCTATAATTTAGGACCTTGAACGTGGCTGTGGTGCACCCATGTCCAGCTCTGAAACCAGATTGCATAGCAGAGAAGGTACGGTGGGATTCGAAATGGTCGGTAATCTGTTTGGCTTTCGAAGACCTTAGAAAGACAGGGTAGGATAGATATAGGTCTGCAGCAGTTTGGCTCTAGAGTGCCACCCCTTTGAAGAGGGGGATGACCCCGGCAGCATTCCAGTCTTTGGGAATCTCAGACGATACGAAAGAGAGGTTTAACAGGCTAGTAATAGAGTTTGCAACAGTTTTGGCAGATCATTTTAAAAAGCGAGGGTCCAGATAGTCTATCCCGGCTGATTTGTAGGGGTCCAGATTTTGCAGCTTTTTCAGAACATCAGCTATCTGGATTTGGGTGAAGGAGAAATGGTGGGGGCTTGGGCGGGTTGCTGTGGAGGGTGCCAGGCAATTGACCGGGGTAGAGGCAGCCAGGTGGAAAGCATGGCCAGCCATAGAGAAATGCTTATTGAAATTCTCAATTATAGTGGATTTATCGGTGGTAACAGTGTTTCCTAGCCTCAGAGCAGTGGGCAGCTGGGAGGAGGTGCTCTTATTCTCCATGGACTTTACAGTGTCCCAGATCTGAGTGCACCCTATCAGTCCATAAATACATTTTTAAATACGTGCGGCCTTATAAGGATTTTGATGTATAACATTTACTTTTTACTTTTACTCAAGTATGACAATTGAGTCATTTTTCCACCACTGTACCTAAGTACATTTAAATCCAGATACTTTTAGACTTTTACTCAAGTAGTGTTTCACTGGGTTACTGTTACTTGAGTCCATTAAAGTATCTTTACTTTGACTCAAGTATGACTATTGCCTACTTTTTCCAGCACTGTGTGTTTAACTACAACCAGTTCGTTCGCATGTCTGACATTTC
>NW_027001114.1:0-27500 GCF_036934945.1 Oncorhynchus masou masou
ATATAATCACCTATTACAGAGTTACATATAATCACCTATTATATTACAGAGTTACATATAATCACCTATTACAGAGTTACATATAATCACCTATTATATTACAGAGTTACATATTATAGAGTTACATATAATCACCTATTACAGAGTTACATATAATCACCTATTACCATACAGAGTTACTTATTATAGAGTTACATATAATCACCAATTACAGAGTTACATATAATCACCAATTCTCCTCTCCTAGTCCTTCCCTCTTTCATTCCCATTCAACGTCCACCACAGTTGTCATGTCTTAATGATTTTCCAATCAATAGCCCTCTAATGGCTAGGCCCCAACCTAGAGCCTTTGGAGGTCAAAGGGCAAATGTCGAATCGCTAATCAACTGGAGTTGACAACGTCCTACCTAATGTTAATAAATATGCGAGTAGCTGTCTCCATTTGTGTCCCTGCTGTAGTAAAACAGCCAGAGAGCAGAGCTTGAATTCAAAATATTTAATTCATTGCCAAAAGATGATTGTGGTAATAAGGTCAAGACAGGTGGTATTTTTCTAAGAACATTTGAAGAATTTATATGTTTTTCTCTCTCTCATCTTTCTCTCGTTTCAGGAGCAAGGTCTGCTAATGAAATCCCATTAGTTTACAGTCTGTGTATTGGAGGTGTGCATGACCTTCTAAATCCCATTAGTTTACAGTCTGTGTATTGGAGGTGTGCATGACCTTCTAAATCCCATTAGTTTACAGTCTGTGTATTAGAGAAGTGCATGACCTTCTAAATCCCATTAGTTTATAGTCTGTGTATTAGAGGTGTGCATGACCTTCTAAATCCCATTAGTTTATAGTCTGTGTATTAGAGGTGTGCATGACCTTCTAAATCCCATTAGTTTATAGTCTATGTATTAGAGGTGTGCATGACTTTCTAAATCACATTAGTTCATAGTCTGTGTATTAGAGGTGTGCATGACCTACTAAATCACATTAGTTTATAGTCTGTGTATTAGAGGTGTGCATGACCTACTAAATCACATTAGTTTATAGTCTGGGTATTGGAGGTGTGCATGACCTTCTAAATCCCATTAGTTTATAGTTTGTGTATTAGAGGTGTGCATGACCTACTAAATCACATTAGTTTATAGTCTGGGTATTGGAGGTGTGCAATAGTGGAGAATGTTGGCTGCTCTGAGAGGTAGAGAGAGAGCGAGAGAAAGAGAGAGATAGAGAGAAAGAGCGCAAGAGAGAGAGAGAGAGAGCGGTAGAGAGAAAGAAAGAGAGAGGTAGAGAGAAAGAGAAAGAGAAAGAGAAAGAGAAAGAGAGAGATAGAGAGAAAGAGCGCAAGAGAGAGAGAGCGGTAGAGAGAAAGAAAAGAAGAGGTAGAGAAAGAGAGAGAGGTAGAGAGAAAGAAAGAGAGAGAGGTAGAGAGAAAGAAAGAGAGAGAGGTAGAGAGAGAGAAAGAGAGAGAGGTAGAGAGAGAGAGAGAAAGAAAGAGAGATAGAGAGAAAGAGCGCAAGAGAGAGAGAGCGGTAGAGAGAAAGAAAGAGAGAGAGGTAGAGAGAAAGAGAGAGAGCGAGATAGAGAGAAAGAGCGCAAGAGAGAGAGAGCGGTAGAGAGAAAGAAAGAGAGGTAGAGAGAAAGAAAGAGAGAGAGATAGAGAGAAAGAAAGAGAGAGAGGTAGAGAGAAAGAAAGAGAGAGAGATAGAGAGAAAGAAAGAGAGAGAGGTAGAGAGAAAGAAAGAGAGAGAGGTAGAGAGAGAAAGAGAGAGAGATAGAGAGAAAGAGCGCAAGAGAGAGAGAGAGCGGTAGAGAGAAAGAAAGAGAGAGAGGTAGAGAGAAAGAAAGAGAGAGAGGTAGAGAGAGAAAGAGATAGAGGTAGAGAGAGAGAAAGAGAGAGAGAGATAGAGAGAAAGAGCGCAAGAGAGAGAGAGCGGTAGAGAGAAAGAAAGAGAGAGAGGTAGAGAGAAAGAAAGAGAGAGGTAGAGAGAAAGAAAGAGCGAGAGGTAGAGAGAAAGAAAGAGAGAGAGGTAGAGAGAAAGAAAGAGAGAGGTAGAGAGAAAGAAAGAGAGAGAGGCAGAGAGAGAAAGAGAGAGAGGTAGAGAGAGAGAAAGAGTGAGAGAGAAGTAGTGAGAGAGAGTGAGAGAGGTAGTGAGAAAGAGCGTGAGAGAGAAAGACGTAGAGTTAGTGAGATAAAGATGTAGAGAGAGAGAGGTAGAGTGAGAGAGCAAGAGAAAGGTAGAGAGATTGAGAGAAGTAGAGAGAGAAAGAGAGCGGTAGAGAGAGAGTGAGAGAGTTAGAGAGAAGTAGAGAGAGAGAGAGAGAGAGAAAGAGAGCGGTAGAGAGAGAGTGAGAGAGTTAGAGAGAAGTAGAGAGAGAGAGAGAGAGGTGGAGAGAGAGTGAGAGTTAGAGAGAGAGAAATAAGTAGAGAGAGAGAGGTAGAGAGAGGTAGAGAGAGAAAGAGAGCGGTAGAGAGAGAGTGAGGTAGAGAGAGAGTGAGAGTTAGAGAGAGAGAAATAAGTAGAGAGAAAGAGACTCCTCAATGGATCTGTTCCTTTGATGGGGATAGCATCACCACAGCACAGATCAACCACCACAAACAGACTGTTCCCCCTCTCAGAACCACTGTATGCCACTGGGAGTGTGTGTGAGAGAGCAAGATCAAGGGGAAAAGCTGGTGTGTGTGTGTGTGTGTGTGTGTGTGTGTGTGTGTGTGTGTGTGTGTGTGTGTGTGTGTGTGTGTGTATCCTACAACCATATCACCATCTTCTTAGCTCTAAACGCTATGGGGGCAAATTACAAAGATAATGATCACTGGCTGGCTGACCTGCTAACAAATATTTACCTCTGTCCCTTCCTCTCTACCTGCTCTTCCTTTATTGCTCATCCAGGTCAAACATCAAAACATATTGGTCCGCATTCACCCTATCAACCCACAAACACGCACACGCGCACCACACACAATCACACACACAACCCCCCACGCTCACTCATCCACAGAGCAATACCATTTCTAGGAGAGGAGCAGAGTGCCTCTCTTATCTTCTGCGTTTCAGCTGTCCTCTAATTCAATAAACTACAGAGGAACAAAATGCACACAGAAATAACAGAGAGGAGAGAGAGAGAGGAGAGAGAACGAGCAAGGTGAAGACAGAAACTAATGGACAGACAGGCAGAATGAGGAAACAGGGCAATCTAAAACACAGGCACACAATCCAAATGTAAAATAATACTAGTCAACAAACATGTTCTGGTCTTTCCTTCGATCTCCCTGCACCCCTCTGTATCTAGTAGAGGAGCAACTTGCTGGGCCCTCCCTGTTAGTCCCGCTGGCCCCTCCCTTAGTCCCGCTGGCCCCTCCCTGTTAGTTCCGCTGGTTAGTCCAACTGGCCCCTCCCTGTTAGTCCCGCTGGCCCCTCCCTGCTAGTCCCGCTGGCCCCTCCCTGTTAGTTCTGCTGGCCCCTCTTCTTAGTCCAACTGGCCACTCCCTGTTAGTTCCGCTGGCCCCTCTTCTTAGTCCAACTGGCCCCTCCCTGTTAGTCCCGCTAGCCCCTCCCTTAGTCTGGCTGGCCCCTCCCTGTTAGTCCCGCTGGCCCCTCCCTGTTAGTCCCGCTGACCCCTCCCTTAGTCCCGCTGGCCCCTCCCTGTTAGTTCCGCCGGCCCCTCTTCTTAGTCCAACTGGCCCCTCCCTTAGTCCCGCTAGCCCCTCCCTGTTAGTTCCGCTGGTCCCTCTTCTTAGTCAACTGGCCCCTCCCTTAGTCCTGCTGGCCCCTCCCTTAGTCCAACTGGCCCCTCCCTTAGTCCTGCTGGCCCCTCCTTGTTAGTCCCGCTGGCCCCTCCCTTGTTAGTCCCGCTGGCCCCTCCTCTTAGTCCCGCTGGCCCCTCTTCTTAGTCCCGCTGGCCCCTCCCTGTTAGTCCTGCTGGCCCCTCCCTGTTAGTCCTGCTGGCCCCTCCCTGTTAGTCCTGCTGGCCCTTCCCTGTTAGTCCTGCTGGCCCCTCCCTGTTAGTTCCGCTGGCCCCTCCCTGTTAGTCCTGCTGGCCCCTCCCTGATAGTCCTGCTGGCCCCTCCCTGTTAGTCCTGCTGGCCCTTCTCTGTTAGTCCTGCTGGCCCCTCCCTGTTAGTCCTGCTGGCCCTTCTCTGTTAGTCCTGCTGGCCCCTCCCTGTTAGTCCCGCTGGCCCCTCCCTGTTAGTCCTGCTGGCCCCTCCCTGATAGTCCTGCTGGCCCCTCCCTGTTAGTCCTGCTGGCCCTTCCCTGTTAGTCCCGATGGCCCCTCCCTGGTAGTCCTGGGGCGGCCTAGAGTGTTAGGCCAGTAACCGAAAGGTTGCTGGATCGAATCCCTGAGCTGACAAGGTAAAAATCTGTTGTTCTGCTCCTGAACAAGGCAGTTCTATGTAGGCCATAATTGTAGATAAGAATTTGTTCTTAACTGACTTGCCTTGTTAAATAAAGGTTAAATAAAATATAAAAATAAATAGTCCTGCTGGCCCCTCCCTGGTCCCCCCTCCCTGTTAGTCCCACTGGCCCCTCCCTGTTAGTCCCGCTGGCCCCTCCCTGTTAGTCCTGCCATAATGGGAAAGTATGGAACACAAAGCCTGTGTTTAATATCACCACGGACGGAACCTTCCGGCGTTTCATTGAGGAATAAATTGCTTCTGCTAATGTTCCTTTCATTACGCCACAGCCCTTAATTGTGCTGCTGACAGGCCTCTGGCTGCAGGGGGATGGGCAGAGACATAGCGTGTGCCAGCGGTGTGTGTGTTTGTTTCTGCAGCCTCACACATACACAAGCACAATACCAGGGGTTTCAGGATTTAGAGCCAACACAGAGGAATGAACTGGTATTAGTCTGAATATACATCGTCAGTCTGATACCTGTGCAGAACGGTGTCAAAACAAACTGCAGGATGTGGTAGCAACATATCCACACTCATAAAGAGCTTCAAGCACAAACAAACTACCCCCACACAGACCCACATCCACCACATACATTTACCAAATATTTGTCAAGCTTTTACCAAGCTGCAGAATGGAAAGTACGCTGCCTTTGTACACATTATAACGTCTACGTCAGAGGGATGTCAGGCTACATTTGCAATTGTAAACGCAAACTGCTTCAACAAAAGCTCAGTAAATATTACATCAAACGAGGGCACAAGGCAGTGGTCTAGAACTTGCGACATGAAAGGAGTCTATTCCTAACGACACAGGAAGCGGCATCATGGAGACATCCCCTCCGCCACGGCGCCCTGGGGTGGGAAGGCCAGTATCTGAAGGACCTCAAAATGGCTTCCATCTCAAAACAACAGACCTGCCAAATGTCAACTGTCACTTAACCCCCGTCCACCTTGCTGTAGCGCCAGAGCCAAGGGTAGGAGAGGAACTCAATCAAGGGTTCTCCTGTTTCAAAAGCACTGCATTCTGGCTACGGTGAAGCAGCGGGCCCCGAGAACAAAGAGATACCGTCTGTGGAGGTTCCAACGAGGGGAAAACTTCTCCTGAAACTGTCTGACTAGGGAAGGAGAGAGGGGTGAAGAGGGGAGGAAAGTGAGGGGAGGGAAGGAGAGAGGGGTGAAGAGGGGAGGAAAGTGAGGGGAGGGAATGAGAGAGGGGTGAAGGGGAGGAAAGTGAGGGGAGGGAAGGAGAGAGGGGTGAAGAGGGGAGGAGGAGGGAAGGAGAGAGGGGTGAAGAGGGGAGGAAAGTGAGGGGAGGGAATGAGAGAGGGGTGAAGAGGGGAGGAAACTGAGGGGAGGGAAGGAGAGAGGGGTGAAGAGGGGAGGAAAGTGAGGGGAGGGAAGGAGAGAGGGGTGAAGAGGGGAGGAAAGTGAGGGGAGGGAAGGAGAGAGGGGTGAAGAGGGGAGGAAAGTGAGGGGAGGGAATGAGAGAGGGGTGAAGAGGGGAGGAAAGTGAGGGGAGGGAAGGAGAGAGGGGGGTGAAGAGGGGAGGAGCGTGAGGGGGGGAGGGAGGAGGAGAGGGGGTGAAAGGGGGGGAAGTGAGGGGAGGGAAGGAGAGAGGGGTGAAGAGGGGAGGAAAGTGAGGGGAGGGAAGGAGAGAGGGGGTGAAGAGGGAGGAAAGTGAGGGGAGGGAAGGAGAGAGGGGTGAAGAGGGGAGGAAAGTGAGGGGAGGGAAGGAGAGAGGGGTGAAGAGGGGAGGAAAGTGAGGGGAGGGAAGGAGAGAGGGGGTGAAGAGGGGAGGAACGTGAGGGGAGGAGAGGAGAGAGGGGGTGAAGGGGGGGGAAGTGAGGGGAGGAGAGGAGAGAGGGGTGAAGAGGGGAGGAAAGTGAGGGGAGGGAAGGAGAGAGGGGTGAAGAGGGGAGGAAAGTGAGGGGAGGGAAGGAGAGAGGGGTGAAGAGGGGAGGAAAGTGAGGGGGAGGGGAGGAGAGAGGGGTGAAGAGGGGAGGAAAGTGAGGGGGGAGGGAAGGAGAGAGGGGTGAAGAGGGGAGGAAAGTGAGGGGAGGGAAGGAGAGAGGGGGTGAAGAGGGGAGGAAAGTGAGGGGAGGAAGGAGAGAGGGGTGAAGGGGGGGAGGGAAGTGAGGGGAGGGAAGGAGAGAGGGGTGAAGAGGGGAGGAAAGTGAGGGGAGGGAAGGAGAGAGGGGGTGAAGAGGGGAGGAAAGTGAGGGGAGGGAAGGGAGAGAGGGGGTGAAGAGGGGAGGAAAGTGAGGGGAGGGAAGGAGAGAGGGGGTGAAGAGGGGAGGAAAGTGGGGGAGGGGAGAGGAGAGAGGGGGTGAAAGGGGAGGAAAGTGAGGGGGGGGAGGAGAGAGGGGTGAAGAGGGGAGGAAAGTGAGGGGAGGGAAGGAGAGAGGGGTGAAGAGGGAGGAAAGTGAGGGGAGGGAAGGAGAGAGGGGGTGAAGGGGAGGAACGTGAGGGGGGGAGGAGAGAGGGGGTGAAAGGGGGGAAGTGAGGGGGAGGAGAGGAGAGAGGGGTGAAGAGGGGAGGAATGTGAGGGGAGGGAAGGGAGAGGGGTGAAGAGGGGAGGAACGTGAGGGGAGGAGAGGAGAGAGGGGGTGAAGGGGGGGAAGTGAGGGGAGGAGAGGAGAGAGGGGTGAAGAGGGGAGGAAAGTGAGGGGGAGGCGAAGAGAGAGGGTGAGGGGAGGAAAATAAGGGGAGGGAAGGAGAAGGGTGAAGAGGGGAGGAAAGTGAGGGAAGGGGAGAGGGGTGAAGAGGGGAGGAAAGTGAGGGGAGGGAAGGAGAGAGGGGTGAAGAGGGGAGGAAAGTGAGGGGAGGGAAGGAGAGAGGGGTGAAGAGGGGGAGGAAAGTGAGGGGAAGGGAGGAGAGAGGGGTGAAGAGGGGAGGAATGTGAGGGGAGGGAAGGGAGAGGGGTGAAGAGGGGAGGAAAGTGAGGGGAGGGAAGGAGAGAGGGGTGAAGAGGGGAGGAAAGTGAGGGGAGGGAATGAGAGAGGGGTGAAGAGGGGAGGAAAGTGAGGGGAGGGAAGGAGAGAGGGGTGAAGAGGGGAGGAAAGTGAGGGGAGGGAAGGAGAGAGGGGTGAAGAGGGAGGAAAGTGAGGGGAGGAAAGGAGAGAGGGGTGAAGAGGGGAGAAAAGTGAGGGGAGGGAAGGAGAGAGGGGTGAAGAGGGGAGGAAAGTGAGGGGAGGGAAGGAGAGAGGGGTGAAGAGGGGAGGAAAGTGAGGGGAGGAGAGGAGAGAGGGGTGAAGGGGGGGGAACGGATGAGAGTAAAGAGGCCAGCAGAGGTAAAGGGGAGGTTCGGCTAGACTGATTTCATTTACGGGTTTCATTGTGTGTGAGAGAGAGAGGTTTTTGATGTGATTTGTATCCTATTTGGTCACAGAAAAGTCTAATTCAATGGAGATGGAAGTACCCTTCTTAATTTTTTTAATTTAACCTTTATTTAACTAACAAGTCAACTAAGACCAAATTCTTTACAATGACGGCCTACCCCGGTCAAACACTAACCCGAACGACGCTGGGCCAATTGTGCGCTGCCCCATGGGGCTCCCAATCATGGCCGGTTGTGATACAGCCTGGTATCGAACCAGGGTCTGTAGTGACACCTCTAGCACTGATTTGCGGTGCCTTAGACCGCTGTGCCATTCGGGAGCCCAATTAGTCTACTATCCCAAAAGCCCCCGCTTGTTTGCGGATTCCTGTCATGTGACACACTACCCGTCAGTAGTCCTCTCTCCCCCAAACACCCCTCCACATTCACAAAGAGGAGCCTATCACAGCAAATCCTATCACAGTCCAAAACCAAACAGCACATATGTAGACATGTGCTGGGCTAATTGTCAGAAGAAAATCAACCGAGTGTGTTCATTTGGATGAACACAACTGTAGCATTTATACAGAACACATAGACACACAGTTGGGTTGATGTTGTTCAATGATTCACACTTTTATGAGCTTCTCAATTATTCAGAGATTGAAAGTAATTAACGAGGCATCTGGAGAAGAACAACGGAATCAAATATGGAATTAAAGAACAAGGAAAAAGATGATGCAACTCAGTCCTATTTTGGGGATTCCATTTCCACATGATCAAATGAACGTGTAATTCTAACACCACATTCAACAATAACACATTTTACCAAACCATCCAGAAAGGAATTCTGTTGCATCGCAATTCAGTGTTTTAAAAGCAGCGAGGAGCGCTCCCGTGTAGAGCTGTCTCAGTGTGTGTGTGTGTGTGTGTGTGTGTGTGTGTGTGTGTGTGTGTGTGTGTGTGTGTGTGTGTGTGTGTGTGTGTGTGTGTGTGTGTGTGTGTGTGTGTGTGTGTGTGTGTGTGTGTGTGTGTGTGTGTGTGTGTCTAAACTCTGTGTGTGTCTGTGTGTGTGTGTATCTGTGTCCCCTTGTGTATACTCTGTGTGTGTAAACTCTGTGTATAGTCCCATGTGTACACTCTGTGTGTGTGTGCTTGTGTCAGCGTGTGTTTACATGGTTGACTGCATGTATGCGTGTGTGTTAAAAAGTGATCTTGGACACATGCCATCCTTTAAGCACCTACATCCCCACCTCCCTAAAGAACCCAGTGTCTTAGTCCCAGTCTAAACTCTGTGTCCCCTTAGTCCCAGTCTAAACTCTGTGTCCCCTTAGTACCAGTCTCAGTGTCTCCTTAGTCCCAGTCTAAACTCTGTGTCCCCTTAGTCCCAGTCTCAGTGTCCCCTTAGTCCCAGTCTAAACTCAGTGTCCCCTTAGTCCCAGTCGAAACTCTGTGTCCCCTTAGTCCCAGTCGAAACTCTGTGTCCCCTTAGTCCCAGTCGAAACTCTGTGTCCCCTTAGTCCCAGTCTCAGTGTCCCCGTAGTCCCAGTCTCAGTGTCCCCTTAGTCCCAGTCTCTGTTTCCCTTTAGTCCCAGCGTCCCCTTCCCAGTCCAAACTCAGTGTCCCCTTAATCCCAGTATCTGTTTCCATTTAGTTACAGTGTCCCCTTAGTCCCAGTCTCTGTGTCCCTTTAGTCCCAGTGTCCCCTTCCCAGTCCAAACTCAGTGTCCCCTTAATCCCAGTATCTGTTTCCCTTTAGTTACAGTGTCCCCTTAGTCCCAGTCTCAGTGTCCCCTTAGTCCCAGTCTCAGTGTCCCCTTAGTCCCAGTCTAAACTCCCAGTGTCCCCTTAGTCCCAGTCTAAACTCCCAGTGTCCTCTTAGTCCCAGTATAACTCCCCGTGTCCCCTTAGTCCCAGTCTAAACTCCCAGTGTCCTCTTAGTCCCAGTCTAAACTCCCAGTGTCCCCTTAGTCCCAGTCTAAACTCCCAGTGTCTCCTTAGTCCCAGTCTAAACTCCCAGTGTCCCCTTAGTCCCAGTCTAAACTCCCAGTGTCCTCTTAGTCCCAGTCTAACTCCCCGTGTCCCCTTAGTCCCAGTCTAAACTCCCAGTGTCCTCTTAGTCCCAGTCTAAACTCCCCGTGTCCCCTTAGTCCCAGTCTAAACTCCCAGTGTCCTCTTAGTCCCAGTCTAACTCCCCGTGTCTCCTTAGTCCCAGTCTAACTCCCTGTGTCCTTTTAGTCCCAGTCTAAACTCCCAGTGTCCCCTTAGTCCCAGTCTAAACTCCCTGTGTCCTTTTAGTCCCAGTCTAAACTCCCTGTGTCCTTTTAGTCCCAGTCTAAACTCCCAGTGTCTCCTTAGTCCCAGTCTAAACTCCCAGTGTCCTCTTAGTCCCAGTCTAACTCCCCGTGTCCCCTAAGACCCAGTCTAAACTCCCTGCTTCTCTGTCTGGCCTCCTCTGCATTTTACCCTCACATCCCGCTCAAATTGGACGCAATGCGATTACCGGCCCAACTCAAAGCACATGTTCCAAGTTGCTGAGCATTTCACTTCATGGGACGACTAAAAGAAGAGGAAAGGGAAAACAGACAGTCAGGAAAATAAAGCAACACAAACACGGCTGGGCTATGATTGTCTGACACAGAGAGGCTCCCATGCTCTCAAGAATGTTCACTTTGACTCCTGGGTCATGTTACCAAGCATTAGCAAGAAATTGCAGCTGATGGGGTCTGAATGTGTGGGACACTGTGTGTGTGTGTGTGTGTGTGTGTGTGTGTGTGTGTGTGTGTGTGTGTGTGTGTGTGTGTGTGTGTGTGTGTGTGTGTGTGTGTGTGTGTGTGTGTGTGTGTGTGTGTGTGTGTGTGTGTGTGTGTGTGTGTGTGTGTGTGTGTAAATGTGTGTGTGTGTGTGTGTGTGTGTGTGTGTGTGTAAATGTGTGTGTGTGTGTGTGTGTGTGTGTGTGTGTGTGTGTGTGTGTGTGTGTGTGTGTGTGTGTGTGTGTGTGTGTGTGTGTGTGTGTGTGTGTGTGTGTGTGTGTGTGT
This sequence comes from Oncorhynchus masou masou, assembly GCF_036934945.1. Classification (NCBI taxonomy): domain Eukaryota; kingdom Metazoa; phylum Chordata; class Actinopteri; order Salmoniformes; family Salmonidae; genus Oncorhynchus; species Oncorhynchus masou. The sequence continues at coordinate 10,740 of NW_027001114.1, forward strand.
GTGTGTGCAGTGGTCTAGTGCTAGCTGTGCCACCAGAGATTCTGGGTCCGAGCCCAGGCTCTGTCGCAGCCGGCCGCGACCGGGAGTTCCATGGTGCGACTCACAATTGGCCCAGCGTCATCCAGGTTAGGGAGGGTTTGGCCGGTAGGGATATCCTTGTCTCATCGTGCACTCGCGACTCCTGTGGCGGGCCGGGCGCAGTGCATGTTGACCAGGTCGCCAGGTGCACGGTGTTTCCTTCGACACATTGGTGCGGCTGGCTTCCGGGTTGGATGCGCGCTGTGTTAAGAAGCAGTGTGGCTTGGTAGTGTTTCGGAGGACACATGGCTTTCGACCTTCGTCTCTCCTGAGCCCGTACGGGAGTTGTAGCGATGAGACAAGATAGTTACTACTAAAACAATTGGATATCACGAAATTGGGGAGAATAGGGGTAAAAAAAAGAAAAGTTAAATAAAAAAATGTAAATAAGTGTTCATTCAGTATTGTTGTAATTGTCATTATTACAAACACATTTTTTTTTAAATCGGTGGATTAATTGGTATCGGCTTTTTTTGGTCCTCCAATAATCGTAATCGGTATCAGCGTTGAAAAATCATAATGGGTCGACCTCTACAAGAGATTCTGCTGTGTATGTAAATAGTGTCTCCTGGCCTGCCCGCCCGGCGCTAAAACATTAGCAAGGATGAAGTTTCATAAGGCAACGCCCATCTCTCCTCTTTCTTCTCTTTGGTTCAGGAGGAGCAGCAAGGTCTTTATTTCTGTCTAAATAGTGTGGCTGCAGCGGCAGGGCTAGGCTCACCCCGGGCCAAGCTGATCATTATCTACCCCATCTAAACAAACCTTCCTTTCCCAGAACAGAGCACGCATTCTATAGGCACTCTTACATGGTGGGGGAGGGGTTTATGTGTGTGTTTGTGTTTGTTTGTCTGTGTGGGGTGTGTGTGTGTACAAGGAACGCCTGTGAATGTGTGTGTGCGTGTGTGCGTGTGTGCGTGTGTGTGTGTGTGTGTGTGTGTGTGTGTGTGTGTGTGTGTGTGTGTGTGTGTGTGTGTGTTTGTGTGTGGTGTGTGTGTGTGTGTGTGCCTGTGTGTGTGTTTGTGTGTGTGTGGTGTGTGTGTGTGTGTGTCTGTGTGTGAATGCCTGTGTGTGTGTGTGTGTGTGTGTGTGTGTGTGTGTGTGTGTGTGTGTGTGTGTGTGTGTGTGTGTAAATACACAGCAGCAGTCTCAGTCTCATACACAGGTTAAAGAATGAATGCCTCAGATACTGGCAGCCCTGTAGAAGAGTGCAGGAAACACATGCATGTATTTATCATGGTGCTTAGCTTATTGTATCCCAAAGAATTACAGTATAATGTCATTAACGTTTACCAGGTATTTCCTATGTCAAAACAAGAACCTAACCTCCCTACCTCATTTGTACACTCTGTATATAGACCTTTTCTATTGTATTATTGACTGTATGTTTGTTTATTCCATGTGTAACTCTGTGTTGTTGTTTGTGTTGCACTGCTTTGCTTTATCTTGTCCAGGTCGCAGTTGTAAATGAGAACTTGTTCTCAACTAGCCACCTGGTTAAATAAAGGTGATCTGGCCTACCTGGTTAAATAAAGGTGGTCTGGCCTACCTGGTTAAATAAAGGTGATCTGGCCTACCTGGTTAAATAAAGGTGATCTGGCCTACCTGGTTAAATAAAGGTGATCTGGCCTACCTGGTTAAATAAAGGTGATCTGGCCTACCTGATTAAATAAAGGTGATCTGGCCTACCTGGTTAAATAAAGGTGATCTGGCCTACCTGGTTAAATAAAGGTGATCTGGCCTACCTGGTTAAATAAAGGTGATCTGGCCTACCTAGTTAAATAAAGGTGATCTGGCCTACCTGGTTAAATAAAGGTGATCTGGCCTACCTGGTTAAATAAAGGTGATCTGGCCTACCTGGTTAAATAAAGGTGATCTGGCCTACCTAGTTAAATAAAGGTGATCTGGCCTACCTAGTTAAATAAAGGTGATCTGGCCTACCTGGTTAAATAAAGGTGAAACAAAATACATAAATAAAAAAACAAAAGGTGAAAAATACCAGATGTGATAATGTGTAACAACAATGATTTGCATGACATGGTATATAAAGATTTAGCTTCAATGGTTCGATTAAACAACTATGTGAGGATCCAATGGTATTTGATGGTTCAAAAAAGGACCAGGAGGACAGATGTATAGTGGTCAGAACATCGTGTCCATACACCTTAAGATGAGAGTCAAAGAGAGACCACAGGCCAGGCATGCAGACAACCACAGAGTCGACCGCAACGTCAAGCCTCGCACCAGCCTGCAAAAGAGCCCGCTTAAATCATAAATATTACAATGCCTTTTACATAAATCTGCCACATCGTCCCTGCCCACAGCGGTCTGTTGACCACATGCGTTGGAGATTCTCCGGTCAGAGCACTTTGGCCTGCTGATGAAAAGCAGGGCATTGGGTAGCAGACCAGACAACGGTAACGTTAAAGAAGTGTCTGGATAAATAAAGGAAGAGAGCAGCCTGATAGACAGAGTGGACATAGTGAACATGCTGTAGGGATGCCATGCTTCAGAAGACTGCTGTTATCAGCTAGTCATAGGCTACAACACAGGTCGCACCTACAACACAGGTAGAACCTACAACACAGGTCGCACCTACAACACAGGTCGAACCTACAACACAGGTCGAACCTACAACACAGGTCGAACCTACAACACAGGTCGAACCTACAACACAGGTCGAACCTACAACACAGGTCAAACCTACAACACAGGTCGCACCTACAACACAGGTAGAACCTACAACACAGGTCGAACCTACAACACAGGTCGAACCTACAACACAGGTCGAACCTACAACACAGGTCAAACCTACAACACAGGTCGCACCTACAACACAGGTCAAACCTACAACACAGGTCGAACCTACAACACAGGTCGAACCTACAACACAGGTCGAACCTACAACACAGGTCGAACCTACAACACAGGTCGAACCTACAACACAGGTCAGAACCTACAACACAGTAGTCGTAGAACCTACAACACAGGTAGAACCTACAACACACGAACCTACAAACAAAACAGATAGAACCTACAACACAAACCTACAACACAGGTCGAACCTACAACACAGGTCGAACCTACAACACAGGTCGAACCTACAACACAGATAGAACCTACAACACAGATAGAACCTACAACACAGATAGAACCTACAACACAGATAGAACCTACAACACAGATAGAACCTACAACACAGATAGAACCTACAACACAGGTCGAACCTACAACACAGGTCGAACCTACAACACAGATAGAACCTACAACACAGGTCGAACCTACAACACAGATAGAACCTACAACACAGGTCGAACCTACAACACAGATAGAACCTACAACACAGATAGAACCTACAACACAGATAGAACCTACAACACAGATAGAACCTACAACACAGATGGAACCTACAACACAGATGGAACCTACAACACATATAGAACCTACAACACATATAGAACCTACAACGCAGATAGAACCTACAACACAGATAGAACATACACCACAGATGGAACCTACAACACAGCTAGAACCTAGAACACAGCTAGAACCTGCAGGTAGAACATTGCATAGTATAAGTTTGGTAAGAAGGAATAGGAAAACAATGTGTGTGTGTGTGTGTGTGTGTGTGTGTGTGTGTGTGTGTGTGTGTGTGTGTGTGTGTGTGTGTGTGTGTGTGTGTGTGTGTGTGTGTGTGTGTGTGTGTGTGTGTGTGTGTGTGTGTGTGTGTGTGTGTGTATACAATGTGTGTGTGTGTGTGTGTGTGTGTGTGTGTGTGTGTGTGTGTGTGTGTGTGTGTGTGTGTGTGTGTGTGTGTGTGTGTGTGTGTGTGTGTGTGTGTGTGTGTGTGTGTGTGTGTGTGTGTGTACTCACATGTGGACATGTGGAGGTTGAAAGCGGCTCTGGTTGATGTTGTAGTGAGTGAGAAGGCCTGTGTGGGGTTGGAGCTGTACTCGTCCACTGTGATGGTCACTTTGCCCTGAGAGGCGATTCCATGAGCCATGCTTCCGCCGTTCGGACATCAGACACCGTTCACCAGGATCCAAGGCTGAACCGTTCAGCGGTCATCCTTCAGAACCGCTGCTCAGAACTATAACCGCCTCGTGTACAAAGCCGGATCAACCACACTGGACCACAACCACACAGCAATCTGAAGAGAAACAAAGAGAAGAGAAACAGAACACGGTTGAACCAGAGTTTAAATCACAAACATACACTTTTGTAAATGTAGATGAGACTGTGATGGAAATAGTAAGAATAGACCATTCTGATTGGTAAATAGGTACACACATCAAGCTTCCAAAACACCAAAACACAATCATTTTCCTGAACAGCGGTTGCCGTGATGACAGACATTGACAGTAAACTGTGAACCTGGCAAATGTTTGTAAAAATGGTAAATTGTACTAAATACTGAAGAATGTAGATGGGAAGTGATACTGTAAGCAGGTGCTCGTAATATTAAATAGGGAAATACTGCGTCTTCATTTGCTTAATAAGGAACAGTTGAAAGAGTCAGTGACAACCCTCCTTATTGAGGACGGGATTTGTCAAACAGATTAAACCATACAATTATAATTTTGCAATAGTATTATAAAAAAAATATTATAATAATCTGGACAGAAAAAATACACATGCAGTAATGTCAATAACCATAGCCTAAATATCTGAAACTACTCTAAGGCCATCTAAGAACATCTGTCAACTGACGATCAGAAAATAATAACTACAAACCATTGATTCTGCAGTAATTTCCCTGAACATTTCATTATTATTTAGGATGAAGACAAACTCATCCTGTATGACAAAATAACTAAACTGACCAGCCATTGGTCATTAAACAGATGCAATAAGGAGACCATGCAGGTTGTTCAAACACATGTGAAATGACCATATTAATGGATTACAATACATGTATAAATCATTTTGACATTGAAAACAAATATTAAAAGTATAAAAGTACAATAAATACATTTGAGCATAAAATTGTACTAATTAAATAGTTGCATGCAGAAGCATAGATTGTCTGACGCTGATCCTAATTTTACAGTGTGGTTATAGCTCGTCATATTAAATTAAAAATGAATCATAGTTAATTGCAAAAGTCAGTTTACTTTCAAATTGTAAATGTATATCCATAAAGATTTTGAAAAATACGTTTTGATAGTAATGCAGTTAGTAACATTTTAATTTAAGGCACAAACTCACCTATCAGAGAAATAGATCAATAATGGTAAATCCTAAATAGCCTACATAAATCACAATAGTGTGCGATTGTTTATGAACTAAGAGTAACTAACATAAACTGACGTTACTGACCCAAGAAAACGACCCAAGTTACCGGCGTCGTGTGATTTCGCATACCGCTTTGGAAGCTTGCTCAACGGTGCTTCAGTTCTGCTGTGCTCCCTCAACCCTTGTGTCGCTCCCTCCTGTCTCAACCCCTGATTGATTATAGTCAGTAGTAAGTAGCCACTGTGGGCTTGACATCGCACCTGCAAGCTTTTTATACGAGACCTCCACTTGCACTGTCTCTCCGATGCAAGGACCGGTAGCCTACTGTGCCCCTCAATTTAAAAGTCCATCACTAATTGAAAAATCTAAACAACGGTCGCCGAGTTCAGGAGAGGATTCATTTCAGTGTTAACAAGTGCTTGATAGCCACGAAGACACTAATTTATATTTGTAAATACAGTCATACTTGACATAGCACATTCATAATATATACTGTATATTGTGTACATATCCGTTCATTACTTTGTTTATTTTTAATCAGACGTTTTTAAATGATTGATATAGATTTGTGCACTGCATTGTTGTGGGAGCTAACACAATAATTTCCTGGCACATTTTATAGCCTCTATGCTGTACTCTGTGTTCGTGACGAAAAACATTTTATTTGTATTTTATTTTGATACAATTTATCGGCGCAACAATACACAAGGATACATTATACTATTAGCAACATAAGATGATACAATGTATATATATATATATATACATTATATCCATTATATATATTATATACATTGTAACAACTCCAGAGCAACATTGCGACCATGGCTATGTACCAATTAGGTGAAATGCCTCCCTCTGTGATTAACTAGCACCATTTAGGCCTAGAAGATAACAATACATGCAATCAAATATCTCCAACTTGTCTGTGGACTTGAAATTGTACGGTTTACAATAGGCCTACACGAGCCTAGGCTACTGTAAACAGACACCCGTGAACTTTGTCCAATGCTTGCAGCACTCCATTGAAAAACGTGAAACTGCAGACAGTGAGCATGCATGGTATTGGTAGCTAGATATTCCATACGTGTGTATTTTGCAATAGCCTATGATGGCTTACCTTGGTAGCCTACATAGCTAGCTGCAACTAGCTACTTCAAGTAGCTAAATCTGCCCATGCATTTTAAATGCACGCTTTAGCTTCCCATATTAAATGCTTTCGCGCCAATTTATTGTAGTTACTATTTCTTCCAATGCAAACATACACGTTCCTAACTTTAAAAATGCACATTCAAATTATAAATCCACTATTTACCACCGCATGACTATAGTCGGGGAGAGGGAAACACACTGACCCTATGGTACCACACATTACTAGCTCAGTGCACCGCTTGCCATAACATTGCTGTTTTCAATAATGAACTAAAAGGATCTGTGAACTGTGCGTTCTGGCATCTCGTATAAAGAAACAGCAAAGGTGGTCAGTGTCAGCGAACCATCTGCACTAACCTCTTGCTCTCCCTCGTAAATGACAAGGCACCTCTAACCTGCGGCTTTGTGTCATGTTTTCTTATTCTCTCCATGCCTGCGATTTTCAAAGCCAGAGGTGAATATAGCTACCTTCGTTCTGGCGGATACGTGTCCCGGGGTCGCCCTCTACGCTGTCAAAAGACGCAGATCCATGCGGGAGAATGCCGATTTGGAGGCCGGCGGGGGTTGCAGTCTGGGCGGGCAGGGCAGAACCTTCGACCCTGGGGGACCTCGGCTGGCTCTTGTGGAAACGAGACAGTCAGAAGCGGAGAGGGGGAGCAAGAGAGAGAGAGAGCAGCCTCGATCTGACAGAGGAGAAGCCAGAGAGCGGTGTAGTGAGATGGGACTGCCACTGGGGTCAGAGAGAGCAGAAAGAGCACAGCCTCGCACGCGGGCTCGAGCACGGGCACAGACAGGCAGACATGTGCGCGCGCGCACTCCCGTTTGTCTCAAACACCCGTTTTTTGCTTCTACAAGCTGGCTCAATCTATTCCATTTAGAAAGACAGATAACCACCATGAACCTGTCAGCAACATTTCCACGTGGAAATATACTTTATTTCTCTCGCCATGCGTGGCTTGTCTTTTGGCATGGATATGATAGGCTTGCCTAAGGTATACGAGTATTTAGAGTTTACTGCAATTCACACTTGCAGGGCACCACAGACGTGACGGAGTTGACTGGGAGAGTGGAACAAATATGCGGCTATTGATTTCCTTCAGTAAAACAATAATACAGAATTCAGTACTGTGGCTGCAAGTCCACGAACTCTCCAAATGACACGTCGTTTGTCCACCATCAGCAGTAGCCTACAGCAGTCCACCATCAGCAGTAGCCTACAGCAGTCCACCATCAGCAGTAGCCTACAGCAGTCCACCATCAGCAGTCCACCATCAGCAGTAGCCTACAGCAGTCCACCATCAGCAGTAGCCTACAGCAGTCCACCATCAGCAGTAGCCTACAGCAGTCCACCATCAGCAGTAGCCTACAGCAGTCCGTCATCAGCAGTAGCCTACAGCAGTCCGCCATCAGCAGTAGCCTACAGCAGTCCACCATCAGCAGTAGCCTACAGCAGTCCACCATCAGCAGTAGCCTACAGCAGTCCACCATCAGCAGTAGCCTACAGCAGTCCACCATCAGCAGTAGCCTACAGCAGTCCACCATCAGCAGTAGCCTACAGCAGTCATGACTGCAGTGATTTCTGTCATAGATTTAACACAATTATATGTTATCATTTAAAGTAATGGTCCAGTGAAAATCTCACTTTTAAAAGTCAATATTCTGTTAACTCACCCAAATAATGTTGTTGACTCATCCTATACTCATAGTTGTGGCCACAGAATAAAATGAAGGGGGGGGGACAATTTAAAAACCCACCTCAAACTTGCATGTCAGACTGTTTAAAATATGAATATTTTTTATGACAGGTATATGCCCACACCCTTCTGTTGTTAAGCCCACACCATTTCAACACAGAAAAACTGCCTTTTAACAAACTTAATTACAATTTTTGGAAGGAAAACTATTTCACTCATATTGTAATTAATAAAAGGTCATATTTCATAGAAATCTGGAAACACTGGACAGTTACTTTAATGTTTTGTAGCTGGAATCACAGGTGCCTATACCACAGCCTATACCTGAAGCACTTCCTTATCTCCGTTCCAGTATTTAACGCTAATTCTGCTGAGTCCTAATGTCCCATAATTAACATCAATACAGTAAAAATACACTAATTCAGTTTAGGCTACTAAGTCAAATCCCACTCAAGGAAATATTTGCCCAAATCAGTCTACCATTTATAGATAGATAGATAGATAGATAGATAGATAGATAGATAGATAGATAGATGGATATAGAATCATTTATAGAGAGATAGATAGATAGATAGATAGATAGATAGATAGATAGATAGATAGATATTGAAGATTGATGATGCTCTCATTACATTGCTTATTATATCATCCCAGAGTAGATTACTTGGCTATATATCTTGTAAACATGTAACCTATGTCCATGTGTACCAGTATTATAACCCCCTACCCCTACTATTATCCTTCTTCATACCAGTAAATACTGGTTGTGATAGATAGAACACCCCATGAAGCTGTTACAGCAGCAAACTAGCACTATTTTCCCTGGTCTGCTGATGACTGTTCAGCCACATTTTACTGAATGATTATTTGTACCTCATTTATTATGTTCTTCCTCTTAAGAGTTGAACCCTAATTGGTGTCAGTGACCCTGATCAGCAGCTTGGTTTATTAATTCTCTGAAACAGATTAAGTCGGCTGCTTTTGTGGGAGAAGAATCAATGATGATTTTAACACATGTCTTCAGGCCATCGGGATGCAAACTAGCTATTTACCCTCACCGGATTACCACAGAGTACAATTGAAATAGGTCAGACACATTGAAAGGCTAATTGGATAAAATTCAGAATAGGATCCGAGGAAAACATTAAACTAACATTTTCAGAGTGGTGGTAGAATTTTGAGCATCAAATAGGTTTTCTTGTAGAACAAGGTTAAGATTTGTAGAACTAAAGACGGATCCAGTTGGGTTTTCTGGCACATTGCTTTTTTTACCCTTTCAGAGCGGAAGACAGGTTGGAGGTCATTGTCCACTTCAACACATGTCTCAAAACAGGGAAGGAAGAAGGAGAGAAGGAACAAGACAGTTTGAAGCTGTTGTCCACCTCAACACATGTCTAAAAAAACACTCAGGACCACTCCTTTTCCTGGATCTGACTGATGACTGTTCAGCCTGACCATTTTACTGAATGAATTATTTGACCACTCCTGCATGCCCTTATAGTTCTTCCTCTTAAGAGTTGAACTCCTGCATGCCCTGGTAGTCCTGACCACTCCTGATCAGTCCAGCTTGCATGTTTAGTCCTGACCACTCCTGCATGCCCAGATTAACTCCTGCATGCCCTTTTTGACCACTCCTGCAGAGAAGTCTGAACTCCTGCATGCCCTCATGGAACTGTCTTCAGGTGGACCTGACCACTCCTGACCACTCCTGCATGCCCTCGTAGTCCTGACCACTCCTGCATGCCCTGCAATCCTGACCACTCCTGTATGCCCTTGAAGTCCTGACCAGGTCATGACACATTGACCACTCCTGCATGCCCTTGTCAGTCCTGAGGATCCTGCATGGAAAACATTAAACTCCTGCATTTTCATGGAACTGAGTGGACCTGACCATTTGACCACTCCTGCATGCCCAAATAGGTTTTCTGACCACTTGCATGGAAGGGTAGTCCTGACCACTCCTGCATGATTTGTAGTCCTGACGGATCCTGCATGCCCTTTAGTCCTGACCACTTGCATGCCCTTTTATCCTTCCTGCATGCCCTCATGGAACTGAGTGGACCTGACCACTCCTGACCACTCCTGCATGCCCTCGTAGTCCTGACCACTCCTGCATGCCCTGCAATCCTGACCACTCCTGTATGCCCTCGTAGTCCTGACCACTCCGGCATGCCCTTGTAGTCCTGACCACTCCTGCATGCCCTTGTAGTCCTGACCACTCCTGCATGCCCTTGTAGTCCACCACTCCTGCATGCCCAAGTCAGGGAACTCCTGCATGCCCTTGTAGTCCTGACCACTCCTGCATGATGAGTCCTGACCACTTGGAGGCATGCCCTCGTAGTCCACCTCCTGCATGTCCCAAAACAGGGAACTCCTGCATGAAAGAAATGAGTGGACCTGACCAGACCACTCCTGCATGCCCTCGAGTCCTGTCCCTCCTGCATGTCCCAAAACCTGCATGCCCTCGAAGTCCTGACCACTCCTGCATGAGTAGTCCTGACCACTCCTGCATGCCCTCGTAGTCCTGACCACTCCTGCATGCTCATGTACTCCTGACCACTCCTGCATGCCCTCGTAGTCCTGACCACTCCTGCATGCCCTTGTAGTCCTGACCACTCCTGCATGCCCTCGTAGTCCTGACCACTCCTGCATGCCCTTGTAGTCCTGATCCTGCACTAGTCCTGACCACTCCTGCATGCCCTTGTAGTCCTGACCACTCCTGCATGCTCTTGTAGTCCTGACCACTCCTGCATGCCCTTGTAGTCCTGACCACTCCTGCATTCCCTCGTAGTCCTGACCACTCCTGCATGCTCTTGTACTCCTGACCACTCCTGCATGCCCTCGTAGTCCTGACCACTGACCAGTCCTGACCACTCCTGCATGCCCTCGTAGTCCTGACCACTCCTGCATGCCCTGACCACTCCTGCATGCCCTCGTAGTCCTGACCACTCCTGCATGCCCTTGTAGTCCTGACCACTCCTGCATGCCCTCATGGAACTGAGTGGACCTGACCACTCCTGACCACTCCTGCATGCCCTCGTAGTCCTGACCACTCCTGCATGCCCTCGTAGTCCTGACCACTCCTGCATGCCCTCGTAGTCCTGACCACTCCTGCATGCCCTCGTAGTCCTGACCACTCCTGCATGCCCTCGTAGTCCTGACCACTCCTGCATGCCCTCGTAGTCCTGACCACTCCTGCATGCCCTCGTAGTCCTGACCACTCCTGCATGCTCTTGTACTCCTGACCACTCCTGCATGCCCTCGTAGTCCTGACCACTCCTGCATGCCCTTGTAGTCCTGACCACTCCTGCATGCCCTCGTAGTCCTGACCACTCCTGCATGCCCTTGTAGTCCTGACCACTCCTGCATTCCCTCGTAGTCCTGACCACTCCTGCATGCCCTCGTAGTCCTGACCACTCCTGCATGCTCTTGTAGTCCTGACCACTCCTGCATTCCCTCGTAGTCCTGACCACTCCTGCATGCCCTTGTAGTCCTGACCACTCCTGCATGCCCTCGTAGTCCTGACCACTCCTGCATGCCCTTGTAGTCCTGACCACTCCTGCATGCCCTCGTAGTCCTGACCACTCCTGCATGCCCTTGTAGTCCTGACCACTCCTGCATGCCCTGTAGTCCTGACCACTCCTGCATGCCCTCATGGAACTGAGTGGACCTGACCACTCCTGACCACTCCTGCATGCCCTCGTAGTCCTGACCACTCCTGCATGCCCTCGTAGTCCTGACCACTCCTGCATGCCCTCGTAGTCCTGACCACTCCTGCATGCCCTTGTAGTCCTGACCACTCCTGCATGCCCTCGTAGTCCTGACCACTCCTGCATGCCCTCGTAGTCCTGACCACTCCTGCATGCCCTCATGGACCTGACTGGACCTGACCACTCCTGCATGACCATGGTCCTGAGGTAAATGGAGAACTGTATTTGTATTCATATTTATTAAGGATACTCAGTAGTTCCTGCCAAGGCAGCAGCTACTCTTCCTGGGGTCCAGCAACATTAAGGCAGCTATATACAATTTAAAACATTACATTACATTTCATAACACTTTTCACAACACATTAAGTGTGTTCCCTCAGGCCACTATTCTACTATCACATATCAACAATACAAAATCCATGTGTACATGTGTGTAGAGTGCGTGTCTTATCATGTGTATGTGTGTCTGTGCCTGTGTGTGTGTCTCTTCACAGTCTCCGCTGTTCCATAAGGTGTATTTTTATATATATTTTTTAATCGGATTCTACTGCTGGCATCAGTTACCTGCTGTGGAATAGAGTTCCATGTGGCCATGGCTCTATGTAGTACTGTGCGCCTCCCATAGTCTATTCTGGACAATGTCTTGTGGGGTTGAAGAGTAGTTTAAACAGACACCTCTGGTGGCATGTCTTCTACAAAAACAAGTAGTGGGTCAACTTTGAGCCATGAGAGATTTGAGGCACATTATTGTCCGAGCATCAGCTGTGCTGTACAGAAACACAGCCTAAACCCCAAACAGCAAGCAATGCAGGTGTAGAAGGTCCGGCCGTGCTGCCTTGTACTGAGCCAATTGTAATTTTCCGAAGTCTCTCTTTGTGGCACCAGATCACACGACTGGACAGTAGTCCAGGTGTGACAACACTTGGGCCTCTACGACCTGCCTTGTTGATAGTGTTGTTCATAAGGCAGTGCAGTGCTTTATCATGGACTGACTTCTCCCCATCTTAGCTATTGTTGTATCAACATGTTTTGACCATGACAGTTTACAATCCAGGGATACTCCAAGCAGTTTAGTCACCTCAATTTCTACATGATTTATTACAAGATTTAGTTGAGGTTTATGACTTAGTGAAGGATTTGTCCCAAATACAATGCTTTTAGTTTTTAAAATATTTAGGACAAACTTATTCCTTGCCATCCATTCTGAAACTAACTACAGCTCTTTGTTAAGTGTTGCAGTGATTTCAGTCGCTGTAGTAGCTGACGTGAGTAGTGTTGAGTTACTCAAGGCCAGTGTCATATCATTAGTAAAGATTGAAAAAAGTAATGGGCCTAGACAGCTGCCCTGGGGAATTCCTGATTCTACCTGGATTATGTTGGAGGGGCTTCCATTAAAGAACACACTCTGTGTTCTGTTAGACAGGTAACGCTTTATCCACAATAAGGCAGGGGTTGTAAAGCCACAACACATAAGTTTTTCCATCAGCAGATGACGATCGAAAATGTCAAAAGCCACACTGAAGTCTAACAAAACAGCTCCTACAATATTTGTATCATACATTTCTCTCAGCCAATCATCAGTCATTTGAGTAAGTGCTGTGCTTGTTGAATGTCCTTCCCTATGATGAAAATCTGTTGTCAATTTGATTACAGTAAAATAGCATTGTATCTGGTCAAACACCATTTCCAAAAGTTTACTAAGTGTTGGTAACAGGCTGATTGGTTGGCTATTTGAGCCAGTAAATGGGGCTTTACTATTCTTGGGTAGTCAAATTACTTTTGCTTCCCTCCAGGACTGAGGGCACACACTTTCTAGTAGGCTTAGATTAAAGATATGGCAAATAGGAGTGGCAATATCGTTCACTACTATCCTCAGTAATTTTCCATCCAAATTGTCAGACCCCGGTGGCTTGTCATTGTTGAAAGACAACAATACTTCTCCCACTTGTTCCACACTCACTTTACGGAATTCAAAATTATAACGCTTGTCTTTCATAATATGTCATGCATATGTTTACTAATCTTGCCAATGAAAAAATCATTAAAGTAAATGGCAATACCAGTGGGATTTGTGATGAATGATGGAGCTGAATTTGCCTTTTTGCCCAAAATGTCATTGAAGGTCCTCCAAAGCTTTTTACTATCATTCTTTATATCATGGATCTTTGTTCCACAGTATAGTTTCTTCTGCTTTTTATTTCTTTTTACATTTGCCAATCGGTTGTGCAGCCAGACTTATTTGCCATTCCTTTTGGCTCATCCCTCTCAACCATACGATTCAACAGTTTTTACAGTCATTTTCTTAATGGGTGCATGCTTATTAGTAACTGGAATAAGCAATTTCATAAATGTGTCAAGTGCAGCATCTAGTTGCTGTCACGACTCCCGCCGAAGTTGTCTCCCCCGCCTGTTCGGGCGGTGCTCGGCGGTCGTCGTCACCGGCCTACTAGAAGTTGTCTCCCCCGCCTGTTCGGGCGGTGCTCGGCGGTCGTCGTCACCGGCCTACTAGAAGTTGTCTCCCCCGCCTGTTCGGGCGGTGCTCGGCGGTCGTCGTCACCGGCCTACTAGAATGGCTCCCCGCCTGTTGTCTCCCCGCCTGTTCGGGCGGTGCTCGGCGGACGTCGTCACCGGCCTACTAGAAGATGGCTCCCCGCCTGTTCGGGCGGTGCTCGGCACCGGACGTCGTCACCGGCCTACTAGAAGGTGGCTCCCCCGCCTGTTCGGGCGGTGCTCGGCGGTCGTCGTCACCGGCCTACTAGAAGGTGGCTCCCCCGCCTGTTCGGGCGGTGCTGGCGTCACCGGCCCCCCCGCCTGTTCGGGCGGTGCTCGGCGGTCGTCGTCACCGGCCTACTAGAAGTTGTCTCCCCCGCCTGTTGTCTCCCCCGCCTGTTCGGGCGGTGCTCGGCGGTCGTCGTCACCGGCCTACTAGAAGGTGGCTCCCCCGCCTGTTCGGGCGGTGCTCGGCGGTCGTCGTCACCGGCCTACTAGAAGTTGTCTCCCCCGCCTGTTCGGGCGGTGCTCGGCGGTCGTCGTCACCGGCCTACTAGAAGTTGTCTCCCCCTGCCGGTGCTCGGCGGGGGCGGTGCTCCCCCCGCCTGCGGGCGGTGCTCGGCGGTCGTCGTCACCGGCCTACAAGAAGTTGTCTCCCCCGCCTGTTCGGGCGGTGCTCGGCGGTCGTCGTCACCGGCCTACTAGAAGTTGTCTCCCCCGCCTGTTCGGGCGGTGCTCGGCGGTCGTCGTCAACGGCCTACTAGAAGTTGTCTCCCCCGCCTGTTCGGGCGGGCGGTGCGTCAACGGCCTACTAGAAGTTGTCTCCCCCGCCTGTTTGGGCGGTGCTCGGCGGTCGTCGTCACCGGCCTACTAGAAGTTGTCTCCCCCGCCTGTTGGGGCGGTGCTCGGCGGTCGTCGTCACCGGCCTACTAGAAGTTGTCTCCCCCGCCTGTTCGGGCGGTGCTCGGCGGTCGTCGTCACCGGCCTACTAGAAGTTGTCTCCCCCGCCTGTTCGGGGCGGCCTACTAGAAGTTGTCTCCCCCGGTCGGGCGGTGCTCTAGAAGTTGTCTCCCCCGCCTGTTCGGGCGGCACGGCCGTCGTCGTCACCGGCCTACTAGAAGTTGTCTCCCCCCCGCCGGTGTTCGGCCGGTGCTCGGGCGGTGTCGTCGTCACCGGCCTACTAGAAGGTGGCTCCCCCGCCTGTTCGGGCGGTGCTCGGCGGTCGTCGTCACCGGCCTACTAGAAGTTGTCTCCCCCGCCTGTTCGGCCGGTGCTCGGCGGTCGTCGTCACCGGCCTACTAGAAGGTGGCTCCCCCGCCTGTTGGGGCGGTGCTCGGCGGTCGTCGTCACCGGCCTACTAGAAGTTGTCTCCCCCGCCTGTTCGGGCGGTGCTCGGCGGTCGTCATCACCGGCCTACTAGAAGTTGTCTCCCCTGCCTGTTCGGGCGGTGCTCGGCGGTCGTCGTCACCGGCCTACTATTCCTACCTGCTCACCTAGTCAGCCGTGACAGTTGCCCCTCAATACACACCACAGACCAACAAATATTCTGTACATCAACAACATAGGAATCAATAAAAAACGTATTGTGTGACCTCTTATACACTATATTAGGCCCAGCCGTTGGAAATTTGGTTTTCCTAAATATGGCTCCTATATTGTGTTATATTGTGATCAATATTTTGCTGTTTTTAAATGTTACATTTTCAGAGTTAGATTTTTTTTCTGATTTCATGGCGTTTCATTTCAGACTCTCAGGCAACAAAAGGTGAACATTTTGAAAAGGCGGTGGTAACTTTCTATACCCACTGTATATGACCCTATTTCAAACCAATACTTCCACTCTGTCCGTAAGTCCTTGTTGATTTCCTCTCGCAAGTCTGAAAGGATGTATCAATATGCCAGAAAGCAACAAGGAACCAAGCAACAAGGTGATAAGGCAAGTGGTGAGGCATTGGTTTGGAGCAGAGGCACTAAAATGGTCTCTCTCACTTCTGTCTGAAGTGGTCCAGTCCAACACCTGTCCCATATCATTCACATTGAATCCTTAACCCTGACCAACACATAAGAAGCGGAGCAATTGTATTATTCATATTCCAATTAAATGCCTATTTAAATCACACGGGACAATAAATCGAGCCCTTTGCATCCTTAATACCACTGTACAATTCTGATTGTGATGGAGATGTAAAAAGGAGACACAGAGAGAGAGTCACAATAGAGTACAGTATTGCCTCTCGTTCCAGTTACCGGGCCACATTTCCATTTCCGCCGGCTGCGTGGAGGCAGGCAGAGGTGGCATTTTCTAATTTTATTGACATGCTTCAATTTCCTGGGGCCCATCACCGCCCACCCTCCTGCCACAACAGCCTTGCCAGTCATTTCCATTTGACTTGTCTCTTATCTCC
>NW_027001114.1:32500-122500 GCF_036934945.1 Oncorhynchus masou masou
TAAATACTGGAGGCTGAGACAGGAGGGGTCAGGAGACACTGTGGCCCCATCCGATGATACCCCGGACAGGGCCAAACAGGCAGGATATAACCCCACCCACTTTGCCAAAGCACAGCCCCCACGCCACTAGGGGGATATCTTCAACCACCAATTTACCATCCTGAGACAAGGCCGAGTATAGCCCACAAAGATCTCCGCCACGGCACAACCCAAGGGGGGGGAGGGGGGGGGGCGCCAACCCAGACAGGAAGATCACGTCAGTGACTTAACCCACTCAAGTGACGCACCCCTCCTAGGGACGGCATGAAAGAGCATCAGTAAGCCAGTGGCTCCCTGTAATAGGGTTAGAGGCAGAGAATCCCAGTGGAGAGAGGGGAACCGGCCAGGCAGAGACATCAAGGGCGGTTCGTTGCTCCAGAGCCTTTCCGATCACCTTCACACTCCTGGGCCAGACTACACTCAATCATAGGACCCACTGAAGAGATGCGTCTTCCGTAAAGACTTAAAGGTTGAGACCGAGTCTGCGTCTCTCACATCGGTAGGCAGACCATTCCATAAAAATGGAGCTCTGTTGGAGAAAGCCCTGCCTCCAGCTGTTTGCTTAGAAATTCTAGGGACAATTAGGAGGCCTGCGTCTTGTGACCGTAGCGTACGTGTAGGTGTGTACGGCAGGACCAAATCAGAAAGATAGGTAGGAGCAAGCCAGTAGTCTAACCTAGAAGTAACAAAAGCATGGATTCATTTTTATGCATCATTTTTGGACAGAAAGTTTCTGATTTTTGCAATGTTACGTAGATGGAAAAAAGCTGTCCTTGAAACAGTCTTGATATTTTCGTCAAAAGAGAGATCAGGGTCCAGAGTAACGCCGAGGTCCTTCACAGTTTTATTTGACACGACTGTACAACCATCAAGATTAATTGTCAGATTCAACAGAAGATGCCTTTGTTTCTTGGGACCTAGAACAAGCATCTCTGTTTTGTCCGAGTTTAAAAGTAGAATGTTTGCAGCCATCCACTTCCTTATGTCTGAAACACAGGCTTCTAGCGAGGGCAATTTTAGGGCTTCACCATGTTTCATTGAAATGTACAGCTGTATGTCATCCGCATAGAAGTGAAAGTTAACATCATGTTTTCAAATGACATCCCAAGAGGTAAAATATATAGTGAAAACAATAGAGGTCCTAAAACGGAACCTTGAGGAACACCGAAATTTACAGTTGATTTGTCAGAGGACAAACCATTCATAGAGACAAACTGATATCTTTCCGACAGATAAAATCTAAACCAGGCCAGAACTTGTCCGTGTAGACCAATTTGGGTTTCCAATCTCTCCAAAAGAATGTGGTGATCGACAGTATCAAATGCAGCACTAAGGTCTGGGAGCACGATGACAGATGCAGAGTGTGACGTTCTGACCTTTATTTCCTTTGTTTTGTCATTATTTAGTATGGTCAGGGCGAGAGTTGGGGTGGGCAGTCTATGTTTGTTTTTCTATGATTTTGGGATTTCTATGTTTCAACCTAGTATGGTACTTAGGTAATCATACTTAGGTAGCCTGGGTTTCACTGTTTGTTTGTGGGTGTTTGTTTCCGTGTCTGTGTTTTTCACCACACGGTACTGTTTTGGTTTTCGTTCGTTTCACATTTATTGTTTTTGTATCAGTTGTGTTCATGTTGAGTATTTCTTATTAAAAGAACCATGGACACTTACACAACGCATATTGGTCCTCCGATCCTTCTCGCCTCTCCTCTTCAGACGAAGAGGAGGAAACCGTGACAGAATCACCCACCAAAACAGGACCAAGCAGCGTGGTGACAGGCAGCGGCAGGAGGAGCAGCACAATCAAAACTTCTGGATTTGGGAGGAGATCCTAGACGGGAAAGGACCCTGGGCACAGCCAGGAGAATATTGCCGACCCAAAGAAGAGCTGGAAGCAGCGAAGGCGGCGGTTTGAAGAGGCAGCACGGAAGCAGGGCTGGAAGCTCGAGAGTCAGCCCCAAAAATGTCTTGGGAGGGGGAGGCAAACAGGAAGTATGGCGAAGCCAGTTAGGAGACCTGCGCCAACTTCCTGTGCTTACCTGAGAGCGAGAGAGACCGGGCAGGCACCGTGTTATGCTGTGGAGCGCACGGTGTCCCCAGTGCGGGTGCATAGCCCGGTGCGGTACATACCAGCTCCTCGCATCGGCCGGGCTAGAGTGGGCATCGAGCCAGGTGCCATGAAGCCGGCTCTATGCATCTGGTCTCCAGTGCATCTCCTTGGGCCGGCGTACATGGCACCAGCCTTACGCATGGTGTCCCCGGTTCACCAGCACAGCCCAGTGCGGGCTATTCCACCTCGTCGCACTGGCAGGGCGACCAGGAGCATTCAACCAGGTAAGGTTGGGCAGGCTGTGCTCAAGAGCTCTAGTGCGCCTGCACGGTCTGGTCTATCCAGTGCCACCTACATGCACCAGCCCTCCGGTGGCAGCCCCCCGCACCAGGCTTCCTATGCGTGTCCAGAGCTGCTAGAGTCTCCCGCCTGTCCAGAGCTGCTAGAGTCTCCCGCCTGTTCAGAGCTGCTAGAGTCTCCCGCCTGTCCAGAGCTGCTAGAGTCTCCCGCCTGTCCAGCGCTGCCGGAGCCTTCCTCCTCTCCAGCGCTGCCGGAGTCTCCCGCCTATCCGTCGCTGCCAGAGCTTCCGCCCCTCAGTCTAGAGGTGCCAGAGCTCCTCCGTCCAGCACTGCCAGAGCCTTCCTCCTCTCCAGCGCTGCCGGAGTCTCCAGTCTGCCCAGCGCCGCCTGAGCTGGCCGTCTGCCCAGAGCCATCTGAGCGGCCCGTCTGCCCAGCGCCATCAGAGTCTCCCGTCTGTCCAGAGCTGCTAGAGTCTCCCGTCTCTCCAGAGCTCTAGAGTCTCCCGTCTGTCCAGAGCTGCTAGAGTCTCCCGTCTGTCCAGAGCTGCTAGAGTCTCCCGTCTGTCCAGAGCTGCTAGAGTCTCCAGTCTGTCATGAGCCGCCAGAGCCGCCAGTCAGCATGGACCCCAGAGCCGCCAGTCAGCATGGACCCTACAGAGCCGCCAGTCAGCATGGACCCTACAGAGCCGCCAGTCAGCATGGACCCTACAGAGCCGCCAGTCAGCATGGGAGCCGCCAGTCAGCATGGACCCTACAGAGCCGCCAGTCAGCATGGAGCCGCCAGAGCCGCCAGTCAGCATGGAGCCGCCAGAGCGCCAGTCAGCATGGAGCCACCAGAGCCGCCAGTCAGCATGGACCCTACAGAGCCGCCAGTCAGCATGGAGCCGCCAGAGCTGCCAGTCAGCATGGAGCCACCAGAGGCGCCAGTCAGCATGGAGCCGCCAGAGCCGCCAGTCAGCCAGGATCCGCCAGAGCCGCCAGTCAGCCAGGATCTGCCAGAGCCGCCATTCAGCCAGGATCTGCCAAAGCCGCCAGTCAGCCAGGATCTGCCAGAGTCATCAGCCAGTCTGGAGCTGCCCCTCAGTCCAGTGGGGCCATTTAGAATGGTCGCCGTGTTTAGGAGGCCACGGAGGCGGACAATGCGGCGGAGAAAGACTGTGGTGAAGTGGGGTCCTCCTCCCGCCCCAGAGCCACCAGTATGGTCAGGGCGTGAGTTGGGGTGGGCAGTCTATGTTTTAACCCTACAGGCCAGTGGGCCAGACATACAGACAGGGGAGTAATGATGGATAAATGTATTAACCTACAGGTCAGTGGGCCAGACAGACAGACAGACAGACAGACAGACAGACAGACAGACAGACAGACAGACAGACAGACAGAGGAGTAATGATGGATAAATGTTTTAACCCGACAGGTCAGTGGGCCAGACAGACAGACAGACAGTAACAGACTGGATAAATGTTTTAACCCTGACAGGTCTCTCTGGCCAGACAGACAGAGAGACAGACAGACTGTCTCTCTCTGTCTTTCTCTCTCTCTCTCTCTCTCTCTCTCTCTCTCTCTGGAGTAGAGAGAAGTGGAGTAGAGTAGAGTAGAGTGGAGTAGAATACAGTCTGGAGTGGAATACAGTGGAGTACAGAAGAGTGGAGTGATGTACAGTACAGGGGAGTAGAGTGGAATGCAGAACAGCGGAGTAGGGTGGAGTACAATAGAGTGGAGTAGAGTACAGTCTGGAGTGGAGTAGATGAGAGTGGGGTACAGTAGAGTACAGTAGAGTAGAGTGCAGTACAGCAGAGTACAGTACAGTACAGTAGAGCAGAATTGAGTAGAGTACAGAACAGAACAGTAGAGTAAAGTATAGTACAGTTGAGTAGGGTGGAGCGGAGTAGAGTAGGGTGGAGTAGAGTATAGTGGAGAATAGCAGAGTAGAGTAGAGTAGAGTATAATGGAGTAGAGTGGAGTAGAGTAGAGTGGAATGGAGTGGAGTAGAGTATAGTGGGGTATGTTAGAGTGGTGTAGACTATAGTGGAATAGAGTAGAGTGGAGTAGAGTACATTTTGGAGTACAGTAGCGTGTACAGTAGAGTGAAGTTGATTAAAGTACAGTTCAGTAGAGTGGATTAGAGTGGAGTACAGTACAGTCTAGAGTAGAGTAGAGTGGAGTACAGTAGAGTGGAGTGGAGTACAGTAGAGTGGAAGTATAGCACAGTCTGGAGTTGAGTAGAGTAGACTGGAGTACAGTAGAGTGGAGTGGAGTACAGTAGAGTGAAGTATAGTACAGTCTGGAGTTGAGTAGAGTAGACTGGAATACAGTAGAGTGGAGTGGAGTACAGTAGAGTGAAGTATAGTACAGTCTGGAGTTGAGTAGAGTAGACTGGAGTACAGTAGAGTGGAGTGGAATACAGTAGAGTGGAGTAGAGTAGACTAGATAGGAGAACAGTGGAGTGTAGTGGAACAGAGTGGAGTGGAGTATAGTACAGTCTGGAGTTGAGTAAAATGGAGTAGACTGGAGTACAGAAGAGTGGAGTACATTACAGTAGAGTGGAGTAGGGTACAGTAGATAGGAGAACAGTGGAGTACAGTGGAGCACAGTACAGTAGAGTTAAGTGGAGTGGAGGAGTAAAATGTTCAGTACTGTGGAGTGCAGTAGAATACAGTACAGTATATTTCAGTAGAGTACAGTACTGTAGAGTACAGTACAGAAGAGTTCAGTACAGTACAGTTCAGTACAGTAAGTTGAGTACAGTAGAGTTCAGTATAGTACAGTTACAGTACAGTAGAGTACAGTACAATGCATTTGAGTGCAGTGAAGTAGATTTAAGTATATTTCAGTACAGTACAGTACAGTAGAGTACAGTAGAGTACAGTACAATACTATAGAGTACAGTACAGTAGAGTTCAGTACAGTACAGTACAGTACAGATACAGTACAGTACAGTACAATACAGTAGAGTACAGAGTAGAGTATAGTAGAGTTCAGTACAGTACAGTACAGTTCAGTACAGTAGAGTACAGTACGGTAGAGTACAGTACAGTACAGTTATTTTATTTATTTCACCTTTATTTAACCAGGTAGGCTAGTTGAGAACAAGTTCTCATTTGCAACTGCAACCTGGCCAAGATAACGCGTAGCAATTCGACACATACAACAACAGAGTTACACATGGAATAAACAAAACATACAGTCAATAATACAGTAGAACAAAAGAAAACAAAAAGTCTATATACGGTGAGTGCAAATGAGGTAAGTTAAGGAAATAAATAGGCCATGGTGGCGAAGTAATTACAATATAGCAATTAAACACTGGAATGGTAGATTGGCAGAAGATGAATATGCAGGTAGAGATACTGGGGTGCAAAGGAGAAAAATAAATAAATAAATACCAGTATGGGGATGAGGTAGATGGGCTGTTTACAGATGGGCTATGTACAGGTGCAGTGATATGTAAGCTGCTCTGACAGCTGGTGCTTAAAGCTAGTGAGGGAGATGTGAGTCTCCAGCTTCAGAGATTTTTGCAATTCGTTCCAGGCAGCAGAGATCTGGAAGGAAAGACGACCAAAGAAGGAATTGGCTTTGGGGGTGACCAGTGAGATATACCTGCTGGAGCGCGTGCTACGAGTGGGTGCTGCTATGGTGACCAGTGAGCTGAGATAAGGCGGGGCTTTACCTAGCAGAGACTTGTAGATAACCTGTAGCCAGTGGGTTTGGCGACGAGTATGAAGCGAGGGCCAACCAACGAGAGCATACAGGTCGCAATGGTGGGTAGTGTATGGGGCTTTGGTGACAAAACAGATGGCACTGTGATAGACTGCATCCAGTTTGTTGAGGCTATTTTATAGATTACATCACCGAAGTCGAGGATCGGTAGGATGGTCAGTTTTACGAGGGTATGTTTGGCAGCATGAGTGAAGGATGCTTTGTTGCGATATAGGAAGCCGATTCTAGATTTAATTTTGGATTGAAGATGCTTAACCTCTTACACTTATGGTGGCGCTATTTCATTTTGGAAGAAAAACGTTCCCGTTTTAAACAAGATATGTTGTCACAAAAAGATGCTCGACTATGCATATAATTGCTACTGTTCGAAAGAAAACACTCTGACGTGTCCAGAAATACAAATATCTTCTCTGTGCGTGCCCTTTAACGTGAGCTTCAGGCAAAACCAAGATGACTTGGCATCCAGGAAATGACAAGGATTTTTGAGGCTCTGTCTTTCATGATCTCCTTATATGGCTGTGAACGCAAGAGGAATGAGTCTGCCCTTTCTGTCGTTTCCCCAAGGTGTCTGCAGCATTGTGACGTATTTGTAGGCAGATCGTTGGAAGATTGACCATAAGAGACCACATTTACCACGTGTCCGCCCGGTGTCCTGCGCCGAAATTGGTGCGCAAAAGTCACCTGCCAGTATTTTTCCATGGGGCACAGAGAGAAGCAAGCTTCCACGAACTGCATGTCAATGAAGAGATATGTGAAAAAACACCTTGAGGATTGATTCCAAACAACGTTTGCCATGTTTCGGTCGATATTATGTAGTTAATCCGGAAAAAGTTTCACGTTGTAGGTGACTGCATTTTCGGTTCGTTTCGGTAGCCAGGCGCAATGTAGAAAACGGAACGATTTCTCCTACACACAGACGCTTTCAGGAAACACTGCGCATCTGGTATGTGGCTGGGAGTCTCCTCATTGAAAACATCAGAAGCTCTTCAAAGGTAAATGATTTTATTTATTTGGTTATCTGGCTTTTGTGAAAATGTTGCGTGCTACATGCTACACAAAATGCTATGCTAGCTTTGCATACTCTTACACAAATTAGTCAATTTCTATGGTTCAAAAGCATATTTTGAAAATCTGAGATGACAGTGTTGTTAAGAAAAGGCTAAGCTTGAGAGCAAACGCATTATTTTAATTTTATTTGCGATTTTCAGAAATCGTTAACGTTGCGTTATGCTAATGAGCCTGAGGCTTAGTCACAATCCCGGATCCGGGATGGGGAGTTTCAAGAGGTTAATGTGAGTCTGGAAGGAGAGTTTACAGTCTAGCCATTTGTAGTTGTCCACGTATTCTAAGTCAGAGCCATCCAGAGTAGTGATGCTGGACGGGCGAGCAGGTGCGGGCAGCGATCGATTGAAAAGCATGCATTTAGTTTCACTTGCGTTTACGAGCAGTTGGAGGCCACGGAAGGAGAGTTGTATGGCATTGAAGCTCGTCTGGAGGTTAGTTAACACAGTGACCAAGGAGGGACCAGAAGTATACAGAATGGTGTCGTCTGCGTAGAGGTGGATCAGAGAATCACCAGCAGCAAGAGCAACATCATTGATGTATACAGAAAGATAGTCGGCCCGAGAATTGAACCCTGTGGCACACCCATAGAGACTGTCAGAGGTCCAGACAACAGGCCCTCCGATTTGACACACTGAACTCTATCAGAGAAGTAGTTGGCAATCATTTGAGAAACCAAGGCTGTCGAGTCTGCCAATAAGAATGTTGTGATTGACAGAGTCGAAAGCCTTGGCCAGGTCGATGAATAAGGCTGCACAGTAATGTCTCTTATCGATGGCGGTTATGATGTCGTTTAGAACCTTGTGCGTGGCTGAGGTGCACCCATGACCAGCTCTGAAACCAGATTGCATAGCGGAGAAGGTATGGTGGGATTCGAAATGGTCAGTAATCTGTTTGTTAACTTGCCTTTCAAAGACCTTAGAAAGACAGGGTAGGATAGATATAGGTCTTTGTAACAGTTTGGGTCTAGAGTGTCACCCCCTTTGAAGAGGGGGATGACCGCGGCAGCTTTCCAATCTTTGGGAATCTCAGACGAAACGAAAGAGAGGTTGAACAGGCATGTAATAATGGTTGCAACAATTTTGGCAGATCATTTTAGAAAGAGAGGGTCCAGATTGTCTAGCCTGGCTGATTTGTAGGGGTCCAGATTTTGAAGCTCTTTCAGAACATCGGCTATCTGGATTTGGGTAAAGGGGAAATGGTTGGGGCTTTGGCGGGTTGCTGTGGAGGGTGCCGGGCAGTTGACCGGGGTAGGGGTAGCCATGTGGAAAGCATGGCCAGCCTTAGAGAAATGCTTATTGAAATTCTCAATTATATTGGATTTATCGGTGATGAAAATGTTTCCTAGCCTTAGAGCAGTGGGCAGCTGGGAGGAGGTGCTCTTATTCTCCCATGGACTTGACAGTGTCCCAGAACTTTTTTGAGTTAGTACTACAGGATGCAAATTTCTGTTTGAAAAAGCTTGCCTTAGCTTTTCTAACTGCCTGTGTATATTTGTTCCTAACTTCCCTGAAAAGTTGCATATCATGGGGGCTATTCGATGCTAATGCAAAATGCCACAGGATGTTTTTGTGCTGGTCAAGGGCAGACAGGTCTGGCGTGAACCAAGGAATATATATCTATTCCTAGTTCTAAAATTTTTGAGAGGGCCATGCTTATTTAAGATGAAGAGGGAAGAGAGAGAGGGACAGAGAGAAAGAAAGAAAGAAAGAAAGAAAGAAAGAAAGAAAGAAAGAAAGAAAGAAAGAAAGAAAGAGAGAAGAGAGAGAGAGAGAGAGAGAGAGAGAGAAAGAAAGAATGAATGAAAAAGAAAGAAAGAAAGAGAGAAAGAATGAAAGAAAGAGAGAGAGAGAGAGAGAGAGAGAGAGAGAGAGAAAGAAAGAAAGAAAGAAAGAAAGAAAGAAAGAAAAGAAAGAATGAAAGAAAGAAAGAGAGAAAGAAAGACAGAAAGAATGAAAGAAAGAATGAAAGAAAGAGAGACAGGGAGAGGGAGAAAGAAATAGAGAGAGAGCAAGAGCAAGAGGGACAGAGAGAGAGAGAAAGAAAGAAAGAATGAAAGAAAGAGAGACAGGGAGAGGGAGAAAGAAATAGAGAGAGAGCAAGAGCAAGAGGGACAGAGAGAGAGAGAAAGAAAGAAAGAAAGAATGAAAGAGAGACAGGGAGAGGGAGAAAGAAATAGAGAGAGAGCAAGAGCAAGAGGGACAGAGAGAGAGAGAAAGAAAGAAAGAATGAAAGAAAGAGAGACAGGGAGAGGGAGAAAGAAATAGAGAGAGAGCAAGAGCAAGAGGGACAGAGAGAGAGAAAGAAAGAAAGAAAGAATGAAAGAAAGAGAGACAGGGAGAGGGAGAAAGAAATGGAGAGAGAGCAAGAGCAAGAGGGACCATTGTAAATACAACCCATAGAGAGAGAGAAAGAAAGAAAGAAAGTGAAAGAATGAAAGAATTAATGAAAAAGAAAGAAAGAGAGAAAGAATGTTTACTGAGAGAGAGAGAGAGAGAGAGAAAGAAAGAAAGAAAGAATGAATGAAAAAGAAAGAAAGAAAGAGAGAAAGAATGAAAGAAAGAGAGAGAGAGAGAGAGAGAGAAAGAAAGAAAGAATGAATGAAAAAGAAAGAAAGAGAAAGAATGAAAGAAAGAGAGAGAGAGAGAGAGAGAGAGAGAGAGAGAGAGAGAGAGAAAGAAAGAAAGAATGAATGAATGAAAAAGAAAGAAAGAAAGAAAGAGAGAAAGAATGAAAGAAAGAGAGAGAGAGAGAGAAATAATGAAAGAAAGAAAGAATGAAAGAAAGAGAGACAGGGAGAGGGAGAAAGAAATAGAGAGAGAGCAAGAGCAAGAGGGACAGAGAGAGAGAAGAAAGAAAGAAAGGAAGAGAGGGAGTGAGAGAGAGAGAGAGAAAAGGGCAACCAGTGAAGAACAAACACCATTGTAAATACAACCCATATTTCTGCTTATTTATTTTATCTTGTGTCCTTTAACCATTTGTACATTGTTAAAACACTGTATATATATAATATGACATTTGTAATGTCTTTATTGTTTTTAAACTTCTCTATGTGTAATGTTTACTGTTAATTTTTATTGTTGATTTCACTTTATATATTCACTTTACATATTATCTACCTCACTTGCTTTGGCAATGTTAACACATGTTTCCCATGCCAATAGATCCCCTGAATTGAATTGAGCGAGAGAGAGGGACAGAGAGAGAGAGAAAGAAATAGAGAGAGAGAGAGAGAGAGAGAGAAGAGGGACAGAGAAAGAGAGAGAGAGAGAGAGAGAGAGAGAGAGAGAGAGAGGGAGAGAGAGAGAGAGAGAGAGAGAAGAAAAAAAAGAGAGAGAGAGGAGAGAGAGAGAAGAGAGAGAGAGAGAGAGAGGGACAGAGAGAGAAAGAGAGAGTGAGAGAGAGGGACAGAGAGAAAGAAAAAAAGAAAGAAAGAAAGAAAGAAAGAAAGAGAGAGAGAGAGAGAGAGAGAGAGAGAGGTATTGTGTGTATGTGTGTGTGTGAGAGAGAGAGGGAGGGTAGAACGAGAGGGAGAGGCAGACAGACAGCAAGAGACAGAGAGACAGAGCAGAGGGTCAGATGAGCTCCTGCATTTTTCAGCATGTTCTTTAAAAAAAGATAGATTTAGAGTTATTTGGATTTTTTTTCGCCAGGAACATATACAGGATGCTACCCTCTACAACATAACCTTCACTCCAAATCAAAACTAAAAACCTACAACCTGATTTTGGACGGAATTACGGAATCACCTGGAAGGCTCACAACTACCAAAGAGTATTATTCCAACGCTATACAACAATTGTTCTAGAAAACAACAGAAACCTGAAAACACCATCCAACCAGGAACTGAGTGGGTAATGTTTTGTCTGAAGCTATATTTTACTTCCAAAAGCCAAGAATAAAAATACATTACATGACTTTGTAAGGGCTGAATGCTAAATTAAGGCTGCCAAGCTTGATACAACTTCAATTAGCACTAACGTGTCAAGTGAGAGGTGTCAAAGCCCTTTAGCCCAACAATGGCAGGAGAGACGAACAGTCTACTCCAAACAAATGGAGAGGCCTTAGAAGCTGCCTCCCGCTGTTCAGAGGTAATTCAAATACAGTACCCTTTGTATGTAAAGAATGACAAGGCAAGAAAAGATCACAAAATGAAGCTTCTTATGGAAAATCAAGAGACACTTTTTGCTGACTATTGTAAAAAGGGGAACATCAGCAACCTCATCTTCCACACAGACCATCCCCTGGCATGGCACAGGGCTATATTAGCACACTACCCCTCTGTTAAGAGGAGGGGTGTTAACGAGGGGTGGAAACTCAGGATACTAGACAATGAGGACTCTGAGTCAGCTAATATACATCTCTATAAGTCTGGAACAGTATTCGTACAGGGCAACCCCAAACAGTTTCAGCTGGACTTTCACCTAATCAAAGAATTAGCTCAGCAGGAGAAGCTCTTCCTTGAGAAAGATACTCCCACCACGAGCGGGTCAGACCAGACCTCTCCATTATATAACCCCAAAGATGAGCAACCCCCAGTGGAAAGTCGCCCTCCCAGCACAGAGTACTGCCCCCTCATTGAAATGAAGGATACAATGACCCAGCTGGAGGTAAGGCAGGTGGAGCTGGAACAGCAGGTGATTACACTCCAGTCAACACAGATCCAGACAACAGTCCAGCACAACAACACCCCCTTAACCAGACCCGAAGTGCTGGAGGTGGAGAGAGACATATCTGCACTCTGGACTGCGGTGAGACTACTTCAACAATATAAAAAGCAAGAGCAGGAGAACAGAGCGCTAGAGGAGAGGATCAGACTGCTGGAGGAGAGGGTGAGGAGGATGGCGTGTGACAAAGAACAACCCACTAGAGAGGAGGCCACGAGAGAGGAGGCCACTAGAGAGGGGGCCACTAGAGAGGAGGCCACAGAACAGTCCTCCTCAACTCCAGACAAAAGTCTCAACACCACAGCAGAACAGTCCATCCCAGACCCTGACCATAGCATCGACATCACAGCAGAACAGACAAATGAAGAACGTCAAGCCCAGGAGATCTCACCCCCTCTGAGCACCCCCCCTGTCAGCCACCCTGATAGCCCTCCTGACAACCCCCCCCCACACCCACTGAGGACATACACAAGACACAGATTGTACTCCTTATGGACTCAAATGGGAAATATATACAAGAATTGAAATTGAGAGAAAAAGAGAGACAGAGAATGAGAGAGAGAGAGACAGAGAGACAGAGACTAGCGACATGTGAGACAGCACTTCTCTTCATCACATTGAGATCCCACAGCACCAGTCTCTGTCGGCTTCCTGTAACACGATGCCTGTGTCTCTGCAGCCCCAAAACCCACTAATCTATCACACATCAGCTGCAATCCTACTCCTATTCTTTATCCCATCCTGATTATGTTCAGATCAATATGTCTGATGAAACCTTGTACTCACTACCCATGATCCAGCTGACGTTCGTACAGAATACAATAAAAGCAATCACTGAGGTGAAATCTGTATGTAATTCCTAACCTCTCCCCCTCCCCCTCTCTCTCCCCCTCTCTCTCTCTCTCTCTCTCTCTCTCTCTCTCTCTCTCTCTCTCTCTCTCTCTCTCTCACACACACACACACACCTTTAATAAGGGACATGCCTCTGATGCTAGGGACCCCAGTCCTCTCCTGTTAGTCTTGTGTCTATGTTTGTTAAGGTTAAACTCCATCCATGACCCCAGTCCTCTCCTGTTAGTCTTGTGTCTATGTTTGTTAAGGTTAAACTCCATCCAGGACCCCAGTCCTCTCCTGTTAGTCTTGTGTCTATGTTTGTTAAGGTTAAACTCCATCCAGGACCCCAGTCCTCTCCTGTTAGTCTTGTGTCTATGTTTGTTAAGGTGAAACTCCATCCAGGACCCCAGTCCTCTCCTGTTAGTCTTGTGTCTATGTTTGTTAAGGTGAAACTCCATCCAGGACCCAGTCCTCTCCTGTTAGTCTTGTGTCTATGTTTGTTAAGGTGAAACTCCATCCATGACCCCAGTCCTCTCCTGTTAGTCTTGTGTCTATGTTTGTTAAGGTGAAACTCCATCCAGGACCCCAGTCCTCTCCTGTTAGTCTTGTGTCTATGTTTGTTAAGGTGAAACTCCATCCAGGACCCAGTCCTCTCCTGTTAGTCTTGTGTCTATGTTTGTTAAGGTGAAACTCCATCCATGACCCCAGTCCTCTTCTGTTAGTCTTGTGTCTATGTTTGTTAAGGTGAAACTCCATCCAGGACCCAGTCCTCTCCTGTTAGTCTTGTGTCTATGTTTGTTAAGGTTAAACTCCATCCATGACCCCAGTCCTCTCCTGTTAGTCTTGTGTCTATGTTTGTTAAGGTGAAACTCCATCCATGACCCCAGTCCTCTCCTGTTAGTCTTGTGTCTATGTTTGTTAAGGTGAAACTCCATCCAGGACCCCAGTCCTCTCCTGTTAGTCTCGTGTCTATGTTTGTTAAGGTGAAACTCCATCCAGGACCCCAGTCCTCTCCTGTTAGTCTTGTGTCTATGTTTGTTAAGGTGAAACTCCATCCATGACCTCAGTCCTCTCCTGTTAGTCTTGTGTCTATGTTTGTTAAGGTTAAACTCCATCCAGGACCCCAGTCCTCTCCTGTTAGTCTTGTGTCTATGTTTGTTAAGGTGAAACTCCATCCATGACCCCAGTCCTCTCCTGTTAGTCTCGTGTCTATGTTTGTTAAGGTGAAACTCCATCCATGACCCCAGTCCTCTCCTGTTAGTCTTGTGTCTATGTTTGTTAAGGTGAAACTCCATCCATGACCCCAGTCCTCTCCTGTTAGTCTTGTGTCTATGTTTGTTAAGGTGAAACTCCATCCATGACCCCAGTCCTCTCCTGTTAGTCTTGTGTCTATGTTTGTTAAGGTGAAACTCCATCCATGACCCCAGTCCTCTCCTGTTAGTCTTGTGTCTATGTTTGTTAAGGTGAAACTCCATCCATGACCCCAGTCCTCTCCTGTTAGTCTTGTATCTATGTTTGTTAAGGTGAAACTCCATCCAGGACCCCAGTCCTCTCCTGTTAGTCTCGTGTCTATGTTTGTTAAGGTGAAACTCCATCCAGGACCCCAGTCCTCTCCTGTTAGTCTTGTGTCTATGTTTGTTAAGGTGAAACTCCATCCATGACCCCAGTCCTCTCCTGTTAGTCTTGTGTCTATGTTTGTTAAGGTGAAACTCCATCCATGACCCCAGTCCTCTCCTGTTAGTCTCGTGTCTATGTTTGTTAAGGTTAAACTCCATCCAGGACCCCAGTCCTCTCCTGTTAGTCTCGTGTCTATGTTTGTTAAGGTGAAACTCCATCCAGGACCCCAGTCCTCTCCTGTTAGTCTTGTATCTATGTTTGTTAAGGTGAAACTCCATCCAGGACCCCAGTCCTCTCCTGTTAGTCTTGTGTCTATGTTTGTTAAGGTGAAACTCCATCCAGGACCCCAGTCCTCTCCTGTTAGTCTTGTGTCTATGTTTGTTAAGGTGAAACTCCATCCATGACCCCAGTCCTCTCCTGTTAGTCTTGTGTCTATGTTTGTTAAGGTTAAACTCCATCCATGACCCCAGTCCTCTCCTGTTAGTCTTGTGTCTATGTTTGTTAAGGTTAAACTCCATCCATGACCCCAGTCCTCTTCTGTTAGTCTTGTGTCTATGTTTGTTAAGGTGAAACTCCATCCAGGACCCCAGTCCTCTCCTGTTAGTCTTGTGTCTATGTTTGTTAAGGTGAAACTCCATCCAGGACCCCAGTCCTCTCCTGTTAGTCTTGTGTCTATGTTTGTTAAGGTGAAACTCCATCCAGGACCCAGTCCTCTCCTGTTAGTCTCGTGTCTATGTTTGTTAAGGTGAAACTCCATCCAGGACCCCAGTCCTCTCCTGTTAGTCTTGTGTCTATGTTTGTTAAGGTGAAACTCCATCCAGGACCCAGTCCTCTCCTGTTAGTCTTGTATCTATGTTTGTTAAGGTGAAACTCCATCCAGGACCCCAGTCCTCTCCTGTTAGTCTTGTGTCTATGTTTGTTAAGGTGAAACTCCATCCAGGACCCAGTCCTCTCCTGTGTTTAGACATTGAGGTCTGATGAATCCACTGTGGAGAGTAAGAGCAGACAGTGGGTTGGTTAGGCTGAGTGTGATATAGTACGTTAATGTGTGTGTATGAAAAGTGGCTCCAAAATGATTGAATAATGATGAGTGAGAAAGTTACAGAGGGTCAAAGATCACACCCCCAAGTTGTTCTAACCTTTCACCTTTACCAAATAACAAGGGAGGGTAGCATGTCTTGGGGTTTTGACCTATGACCCCCCGGTAACTTTCTCACTCATTATTATTCCTGAGTCATTCAGGGTTATCTGTAATCATGGTAGGATCCACATGAATGTAGAAGTGTTTAGAAACATATTCTATTCTTATTTACAATAGAAGTGACCGAAGTATCACAGTACATTATTGACCATGTATTTCTACTGGGCACAAAGTCATCTGAAACACAACCAAAACCAAAGGCATGTCACGAATAGTACCGATGTTGACTCCCCTTCTGGTTCAGGTGGCGCTCGGCGGTCGTCGTCGCCGGTCTACTCGCTGCCACTGATCCTTTGTTCTGTGTTCGTTTGTTTTTGTCTAATTGGTTTCACCTGTTCCTTGTTTGGTTGTTAGGGTGGGGTTATTTAAGTTGGTTTAGCCCGCTTCTGTTTGTGCGGGCTTGTTCTACTGTATTGTGAGAGGTGTTAGTAGTTTGTGTTGGGTTTTATGCTGTCCTAGTATTTTACCATCAGGGTCCTATTTGTTTTATAGTTTCGCCTGTGTTGGGTATATACTTTTGATCTTTTGATTACGGACATTAAAGCGTGTATTTTCCCGCATCCTTTGCTCTCTGCGCCTGACTCCACACACACTCACTCATTGAGCGTTACAAGGCAAAGGAATTCAATGCGTTTCTAATCACAAGCTTGATATAGTCAATAAGTGCTAGGAATATGGGACCAATACTAAACTTTTTATTACTTTATTTCTAAGAAGCTTTAGGGGTGTCAATCATTTTGACCCCTACCTATTTGAGAAGAAAAAAAATAACAATATTACTTGTTAAACAAAATCGATTTTTTTCTGAGCAATTATATTATAATAAAATAATATAATTAAACATTTTTTGGGAGCATACCATCTAGTTCAGTAATTAGAATTATTTTATACAGTCACCATTTCTCATCTTTATCAAGGGTGTTAATCATTTCGGACCCCACTGTATGTATTTGGTAATGAGTGTGTGTGTGTCTTCTGTTTATGAATTTGGTCATGAAAGTGTGTGTGTGTTTGTATTCTATTGTGTTCTTGCATATGAGAAATGTTTAATCTGGGAATAAATGTCAGAGATCTATTTGAGCGCCCCTCCTGGCAGTGTCCCCCCCGGATGTGTGGCGGGTCTATACACTATTCATGGGGTGTAAAGAGGACTGGTGGGAGGAAAATGGACTCATTACTGTCAGCCAGTAACATTGGTTACGTGGTGTGTGTGTGTGTGTGTGTGTGTGTGTGTGTGTGTGTGTGTGTGTGTGTGTGTGTGTGTGTGTGTGTGTGTGTGTGTGTGTGTGTGTGTGTGTGTGTGTGTGTGTGTGTGGTGTGTGTGTGTGTGTGTGTGTGTGTGTGGTGTGGGTGGTGTGGTGTGTGTGTGGTGTGTGTGTGGTGTGTGTGTGGTGTGTGTGTGTGTGTGGTGTGTGTGTGTGTGTGTGTGTGTAGTAATGTATTTGTGAGGACACATACACAGAGTTGCTTTGTGAACATACAGTATTATGTGGAGAACAATATATATTGTGTGTGTAAAAATACAATTGTACAATTTCAATTTACTAGAATGATGTTGCTCATGTCTTCAACCCACATAGTATCACAGGTATGCCTGGAGCCCTGCTACTCATCACCTCCCCAAAACACCTTGTAGCCAGATGGACTCCTCTTTTCAGTTCACTGCAGCTAGCGACTGGAACGAGCTGAAAAACCACTCAAACTGGACTGTTTTATCTCCATCACAACATTCAAGGACTCAATCATGGACACTCCTACTGACACTTGTGGCTGCTTCAGGTGCTGTATTGTTGTCTCTACCTTTTTGCCCTTTGTGCTGGTGTCTGTTGTGACCAACAACGTTTATACCGTGTTGTCTGTGTGTTGCACCGTTGTTGTCATGTTGTGTTGCTACCGTGTTGTTGTCATGTTGTGTTGCTACCGTGTTGTTGTCATGTTGTGTTGCTACCGTGTTGTTGTCATGTTGTGTTTCTACCGTGTTGTTGTCATGTTGTGTTGCTACCGTGTTGTTGTCATGTTGTGTTGCTACCGTGTTGTTGTCATATTGTGTTGCTACCGTGTTGTTGTCATGTTGTGTTGCTACCGTGTTGTTGTCATGTTGTGTTGCTACCGTGTTGTTGTCATGTTGTGTTGCTACCGTGTTGTTGTCATATTGTGTTGCTACCATGTTGTTGTCATGTTGTGTTGCTACCGTGTTGTTGTCATGTTGTGTTGCTACCGTGTTGTTGTCATGTTGTGTTGCTACCGTGTTGTTGTCATGTTGTGTTGCTACCGTGTTGTTGTCATGTTGTGTTGCTACCGTGTTGTTGTCATGTTGTGTTGCTACCGTGTTGTTGTCATGTTGTGTTGCTACCGTGTTGTTGTCATGTTGTGTTGCTACCGTGTTGTTGTCATGTTGTGTTGCTACCGTGTTGTTGTCATGTTGTGTTGCTACCGTGTTGTTGTCATGTTGTGTTGCTACCATGCTGTGTTGTCATTAGTTGCCATCATGCTGTATTGTTGTCTTAGGTCTCTATATGTAGTGTTGTGGTGTCTCTCTTGTAGTGTTGTGTGTTCTGTCCTATATTCTTATTTTCAATCCCAGCCCCCGGCCTCACAGGAGGCATTTTTCCTTTTGGTAGCACAGGCCGTCACTGTAAATAAGAATTTGTTCTTAATTGATTTGCCTAGTTAAATGAAGGTTAAATCAAATATATAAATACAACTGTGACCCCCCCCCCAAACCTGACCACTCCCCACATCTGTCTGTCCTTACAGTCACCAGGTGCTGTCCCCTCCCTCTTCCTCCCTTTTCCTCCCTTCTCTCCTCCCCTCTGACCCTCTCCTTCAGACACCATTGTCCCACTAAACAATGGAGCCATTGTTACTTCAAGGTGGCTTATTTTGAGGGGTGTTCAGTGGGCCCTGCAGAGGTGACCCTGAAAGTGTAAACACTCACCCCCCCAGACCCCTCCACCCCACCTCTCTTCTCCCACCCTGACAGTGTAAACACTCCCCCTCCAGACCCCTCCACCCCACCTCTCTTCTCCCACCCTGACAGTGTAAACACTCCCCCTCCAGACCCCTCCACCCCCACCTCTCTTCTCCCACCCTGACAGTGTAAACACTCCCCCTCCAGACCCCTCCACCCCACCTCTCTTCTCCCACCCTGACAGTGAATACACTCCCCCTCCACCCCCACCTCTCTTCTCCCACCCTGACAGTGTAAACAATCCCCCTCCAGACCCCTCCACCCCACCTCTCTTCTCCCACCCTGACAGTGAATACACTCCCCCTCCACCCCCACCTCTCTTCTCCCACCCTGACAGTGAATACACTCCCCCTCCACCCCCACCTCTCTTCTCCCACCCTGACAGTGTAAACACTCCCCCTCCAGACCCCTCCACCCCACCTCTCTTCTCCCACCCTGACAGTGAATACACTCCCCCTCCACCCCCACCTCTCTTCTCCCACCCTGACAGTGTAAACACTCCCCCTCCACCCCCACCTCTCTTCTTCCACCCTGACAGTGAATACACTCCCCCTCCACCCCCACCTCTCTTCTCCCACCCTGACAGTGAATACACTCTCCCTGCAGACCCCTCCACCCCCCACCTCTCTTCTCCCACCCTGACAGTGAATACACTCCCCCTCCACCCCCACCTCTCTTCTCCCACCCTGACAGTGAATACACTCCCCCTCCACCCCCACCTCTCTTCTCCCACCCTGACAGTGAATACACTCCCCCTCCAGACCCCTCCACCCCTCACCTCTCTTCTCCCACCCTGACAGTGAATACACTCCCCCCACCCCACCTCTCTTCTCCCACCCTGACAGTGAATACACTCCTCCTCCACCCCCACCTCTCTTCTCCCACCCTGACAGTGAATACACTCCCCCTCCACCCCCACCTCTCTTCTCCCACCCTGACAGTGAATACACTCCCCCTCCAGACCCCTCCACCCCCACCTCTCTTCACCCACCCTGACAGTGAATACACTCCCCCCACCCCACCTCTCTTCTCCCACCCTGACAGTGAATACACTCCCCCTCCACCCCACCTCTCTTCTCCCACCCTGACAGTGAATTCCCCCCCCCCACCCCACCTCTCTTCTCCCACCCTGACAGTGAATACACTCCCCCTACAGACCCCTCCACCCCCCACCTCTCTTCTCCCACCCTGACAGTGAATACACTCCCCCCACCCCACCTCTCTTCTCCCACCCTGACAGTGAATACACTCCTCCTCCACCCCCACCTCTCTTCTCCCACCCTGCCAGTGAATACACTCCCCCTCCACCCCCACCTCTCTTCTCCCACCCTGACAGTGAATACACTCCCCCTCCAGACCCCTCCACCTCACCTCTCTTCTCCCACCCTGACAGTGAATACACTCCCCCTCCACCCCCACCTCTCTTCTCCCACCCTGACAGTGAATACACTCCCCCTACAGACCCCTCCACCCCCACCTCTCTTCTCCCACCCTGACAGTGAATACACTCCCCCCACCCCACCTCTCTTCTCCCACCCTGACAGTGAATACACTCCCCCTCCACCCCCACCTCTCTTCTCCCACCCTGACAGTGAATACACCCCCCCCACCCCACCTCTCTTCTCCCACCCTGACAGTGAATACACTCCCCCTCCACCCCCACCTCTCTTCTCCCACCCTGACAGTGAATACACTCCCCCCCACCCCACCTCTCTTCTCCCACCCTGACAGTGAATACACTCCCCCTACAGACCCCTCCACCCCCCACCTTTCTTCTCCCACCCTGACAGTGAATACACTCCCCCCACCCCACCTCTCTTCTCCCACCCTGACAGTGAATACACTCCCCCTCCACCCCCACCCCTCTTCCCACCCTGACAGTGAATACACTCCCCCTACAGACCTCTCCACCCTCCACCCCTCTTCCCACCCTGACAGTGAATACACTCCCCCCACCCCACCTCTCTTCCCACCCTGACAGTGAATACACTCCCCTACAGACCCCTCCACCCCCCACCCCTCTTCCCACCCTAAGGGTCAGATCATAGGGAATACAGGAGGTGAAGAACGGCCCCCGGTGTTTCCCAGGCCCAGTTACACAGTAGCACAGCTGCACTGAATGGAGTGTGTGTGTGTGTGTGTGTGTGTGTGTGTCTAAGAGGCAGAGAGAGTGAGAGCGAGCGAGACAGAGAGAGAGAGAGAGAGAGAGAGAGAGAGAGAGAGAGAGAGAGAGAGAGAGAGAGAGAGACTAAAATCTACCAAATGCCATGCTGGGGACAGACTTCAAAACCAGGTCACCCACAGTTTCCCCTTTCTCCAAATCTCTCTCTCAATTCAATTATTTCAATTTTTCTCTTTCTAACTACCTCTCTCTACCTCCCTCTCTATGTGTCTCTTTTTCTCCCCAACTGACACTCAGACAGACCTATAGCAAGCCATCTTAAGCACCAGTGCAGGTGCAGGGACTAGGAGGACTAAATGTATTACAATGGGAGCCCAAAATAACACTTTCAATAGAATGACTGTTGTGCATAATAGGTAAAGAGAAGCTGTTAACAATGCAGGACACAGAATGGAGAGTTGTCTGTTGGGCTCCGTTAGAGTGCAACTTCCAATCAACTTAAAGGGCGGCAGGTAGCCTAGCAGTTAGAGCGTTGGGTCAGTAACTGAAAGGTCGCTAGCTCGACTCCCCGAGTTTATGTGCCCTTGAGCAAGGCACTTACAGTTAATGTCAGAAGTTTACATACACCTGAGGCAAATACTGTACATTTAAACTCAGTTTTTCACAATTCCTGACATTTAATTCTAGTTAAAATTCCCTGTCTTAGGTCAGTTAAAACCTCTTGGAACTCCCCATCCCGGATCCGGGATCGTGACTAAAGCCTCAGGCTCATTAGAATAACGCAACGTTAACGATTTCTGAAAATCGCAAATAAAATGAAAATAATGCGTCTGCTCTCAAGCTTAGCCTTTTCTTAACAACACTGTCATCTCAGATTTTCAAAATATGCTTTTGAACCATAGAAATTGACTAATTTGTGTAAGAGTATGCAAAGCTAGCATAGCATTTTGAGTAGCATTTAGCACGCAACATTTTCACAAAAACCAGATAACCAAATAAATAAAATCATTTACCTTTGAAGAGCTTCTGATGTTTTCAATGAGGAGACTCTCAGTTACATACCAAATGCGCAGTTTTTCCTGAAAGCGTCTGTGTGTAGGAGAAATCGTTCCGTTTTCTACATTGCATCTGGCTACCGAAACGAACCGAAAATTCAGTCACCTACAACGTAAAACTTTTTCCGAATTAACTACATAATATCGACCGAAACATGGCAAACGTTGTTTGTAATCAATCCTCAAGGTGTTTTTTCACATATCTCTTCATTGATATATCGTTCGTGGAAGCTTGCTTTCCTCTCTGAATCGCATGGAAAAATACTGGCAGCTGACTTTTGCGCACCAATTTCGGCGCAGGACACCGGGCGGACACCTGGTAAATGTGGTCTCTTATGGTCAATCTTCCAATGATCTGCCTACAAATACGTCACAATGCTGCAGACACCTTGGGGAAACGACAGAAAGGGTTGACTCACTCCTCTTGCATTCACAGCCATATAAGGAGACAATGGAAAACAGAGCCTCAAAAATCCTGCTCATTTCCTGGATGCCGTCTCATCTTGGTTTTGCCTGAAGCTCACGTTCTAGGGCACGCACAGAAAATATCTTGGTAGTTCTGGACACGTCAGAGTGTTTTCTTTCGAAAGCTACCAATTATATGCATAGTCGAGCATCTTTTTGTGACAAAATATTGCGCTTAAAACGGGCACGTTTTTTTATCCAATAATGAAATAGCGCCCCCATAGATGTTAACTGTATGAGGTCAGTTAAGAATATGAAATGTCAGAATAATAGTAGAGAGAATGATTTATTTCAGCTTTTATTTCTTTCATCACATTCCCAGTGGGTCAGAAGTTTACATACACTCAATTAGTATTTGGTACCATTGCCTTGAAATTGTTTAACTTGGGTCAAACGTTTCAAACGTTGCTCACACGCTTTTTCAATTGTGTCCACAAATGTTCTATAGGATTGAGGTCAGGGCTTTGGGATGGCCACTCCAATACCTTGACTTTTATGTCCTTAAGCCATTTTGCCACAATTTTGGAAGTGTGCTTGGGGTCATTGTCCATTTGGAAGACCCATTTGCGACCAAGCTTTAACTTCCTGACTGATGTCTTCAGATGTTTCTTCAATATAGCAATATAATTTTCCTACCTCATGTTGCCATCTATTTTGTGAAGTGCACCAGTCCCTCCTGCAGCAAAGCACCCCCACAACATGATGCTGCCACCCCCGTGCTTCACGGTTGGGATGGTGTTCTTTGGCTTGCAAGCCTCCCCCTTTTTTCTCCAAACATAATGATGCTCATTATGATCAAACAGTTCTATTTTTGTTTCATCAGACCAGAGGACATTTCTTCAAAAGGTACGATCTTTGTCCCCATGTGCAGTTGCAAACCGTAGTCTGGCTTTTTTTATGGCGGGTTTGGAGCAGTGACTTCTTCCTTGCTGAATGGCCATTCAGGTTAAGTCGATATAGACTCGTTTTACTGTGTATATAGATACTTTTGTACCTGTTTCCTCCAGCATCTTCACAAGGTCCTCTGCTGTTGTTCTGGGATTTGCACTTTTCGCACCAAAGTACGTTCATCTCTAGGAGACAGAACGAGTCTCCTTCCTGAGCGGTATGTCGGCTGTGTGGTCCCATGGTGTTTATACTTGCGTACTATTGTTTGTTCAGATCAATGTGGTACCTTCAGGAGTTTGGAAATTGCTCCCAACGATGAACCAGACTTGTGGAGATCTACAATATTTTTTCTAAGGTCTTGGCTGATTTCTTTTGATTTTACCATGATGTCAGGCAAAGAGGCACTGAGTTTGAAGGTAGGCCTTGAAATACATCCACAGGTACACCTCCAATTGACTCATATGATATCAATTAGCCTATCAGAAGCCTCT
Organism: Oncorhynchus masou masou; assembly: GCF_036934945.1. Lineage (NCBI taxonomy): Eukaryota > Metazoa > Chordata > Actinopteri > Salmoniformes > Salmonidae > Oncorhynchus > Oncorhynchus masou. The sequence goes on from NW_027001114.1 coordinate 55,978, forward strand.
AAAGCCATGACATCATTTTCGGGAATTTTCCAAGCAGTTTAAAGGCACAGTCAACTTAGTGTATGTTAACTTCTGACCCACTGGTATTGTGATACAGTGAATTATAAGTGAAATTGAAAAATGACTTGTGTCAAGCACAAAGTAGATGTCCTATCCGACTTGCCCAAACTATAGTTTGTTCACACCACATTTGTGGAGTGGTTGAAAAACAAGTTTTAATGACTCCAACCTAAGTGTATGTAAACTTCCGACTTCAACTATAAATATAGTAGCTCCAGGGTTGATAATGGCAGATACTGGTCATGACCCCACTCACCGAGGGTGGGGATATGCAAAAATAAACGTGTTTTAATTTATACACGCATATGAATACACATTTGAAGTAGCACAAATATAAGCACCCACCAAATGATTGACTTCTGTATATTCTACAGTGGTCTTAACTCTTCCTAACCAGGGTTTCTGTGTTAACCTCTGCAGTGGTCTTAACTCCTCCTAACCAGGGTTTCTGTTTTAACCTCTGCAGTGGTCTTAACTCCTCCTAACCAGGGTTTCTGTGTTAACCTCTGCAGTGGTCTTAACTCCTCCTAACCAGGGTTTCTGTGTTAACCTCTGCAGTGGTCTTAACTCCTCCTAACCAGGGTTTCTGTGTTAACCTCTGCAGTGGTCTTAACTCCTCCTAATCAGAGTTTCTGTGTTAACCTCTGCAGTGGTCTTAACTCCTCCTAACCAGAGTAGTTGTTACTATAATTCATACCTCTCATGGTCTTAACTCTCAAACCAGTTGTCTCTATCAACGTGTCCCTCTGTAACGTCTGTGTGTGGGGGTTTCTGGAGGACCTGTCTGCAGTGGTCTTAACTCCAGTGCGTGCCAGGGTTTCATCTTACAATTCTGCAGTGGTCTTGTCTGTGCGTAACCAGGGTTTCTGTGTTGTCTGCAGTGGTCTTAACTCCTCGTAACCAGGGTTTCTGTGTGTGTCGTGCGTGTGTCTTGATGGTGGTAACCAGGGTTTCTGAGTAACCATTGTAAAGTGTCATGAAGTTAAACCAGGGTTTCTGTGTTACTTCCTGGAGTGGACATTAGACTGTCCTAACCAGGGTTTCTGAGTTAACCTTGAACAGTTGGTCTTATCTCCTCCTACCAGGGTTTCTATCTCTACTCCTCTGCAGTGGTCTTAGCTCTTTAACCAGGATTTCTGTGTTAACCTCAGTCAGAATGGTCTTAACTCAGAATGAATCTGTCTTTCCCAGTCAGAATAATCTGTCTTATTAGATCGTCCTCCTAGTCAGAATGAATCTGTCTTAATTGTGCAGTGGTCTTAGTCAGAATAACCAGTCTTTTGTGATCGTTCCCAGTCAGAATGGTCTTAACTCCTCCTAACCAGGGTTTCAGAATGAATCTGCAGTGGTCTTAACTCCTCCCCAGTCAGAATGAATCTCTCAGTTATTAACGTCTTCCAGTCAGAAGGGTTTCTGTGTTAATCTGTGGTCTTAACCCAGTCAGAATGAATCTGTCTTATTGTGATCAGTGGTCTTAAAAAATAAATAAAGCACATGGTATAATTCTGATGACTGAATCAAATGAGTGTAATTATCTTCCTGTAACCAGGGCTTATAGCAGAGGAGCACGCTCAGTGGTCTTACACACATTCCTGCAACCACACAAATCAAAATCAAATCTCAAATTGGTTTATAAGCCCTCCTAATCAGCTGGTTTCTGTGCTGTACAGAAACTGCAGTGGTAGAAAGGCCAAAACCTAGGAAAAACTCCCTAAAACCCCTAACCAGCAATGCAGGTGTTAACCTCTGCAGTGGGAAAAACTCCCCTAGAAAGGGTTTCCAAAACCTACAGTGAAGAAACCTAGAGAGGAACCAGGCTATTCTGTGGTTAACCTCTGGCAGTGGTCTTAACAGAACATGGCCAAGATGTTTCAAATGTTCATAAATGACCTGCAGTGGTCTTAACTAATCCTAAGGCAGAACAGTTGAAACAGTTGAAACTGTGCTGCCTAAAATACACACACACACACACTTACACACACACTCCTAACCAGGGTTTCTGTGTTAACCACACAGTGGTCTTAACACCACACTAACCAGGGTTTCTGTGTTAACCTCTGCACGCACGTGGTCTTAACTCCTCCTACACCAGGGTTTCTGTGTTAACCTCTGCAGTGGTCTTAACACCTCCTAACCAGGGTTTCTGTGTTAACCTCTGCAGTGGTCTTAACTCACTCCTAACCAGGGTTTCACACACAAACCTCTGCAGTGGTCTTAAACCTAATTTCAAGAGTTTCTGTGTTAACCTCTGCAGTGGTCTGAACAGTGATTTCCAGTTTTCTTACTATAATTCATATGCTTCTCATGGAATGTCTCAAAGCTAAAATTGTCTCTATCAACGTGTCCCTCTGTAATCTGTGTGTGAGGGGTGTAGACGGAGGACCTGGGGTTAAGTGGTGCGTGGAGGGTATCATCTTACAACACACTGCAGACAGTCTGTGTGTGTTTGATGTTTCTGACGTGCTCACCTTGATGGAGTGTCTGTTTCTCCTGGGTTCGTCTCTGAGTACCGCTAACGTAGAACGTGTCTTGTTCTTCTGTGTGTGATCTGTTGGTAGGGAACAGAGTGACCATTGTAGCTGGCATGAAGACAAAACAGGGGCTGAAAGGCTGGAAAGACATGTAGTTTGTCTACACAGGCAGAGCTATATACCTTAGAACAGTTGTTCTATCTCTACTCCTACTATCTATCTCTACTCCTACTGCGCTCAGCAGCTCTTTGGTTACATGCATGGTCCCCAGTCATGAATGAATTTAGATGATTATTGTGAAGGATATCTGTCCCAGTCAGAATGAATCTGTCTTATCCAACAAGATCGTCTCCCAGTCAGAATGAATCTGTCTTATTGTGATCGTCCAAAGTCACACTGAATCTGTTTATTTAGACGTTCCCAGTCAGAATGAATTGTCTTAGTTTAGACACCCAGTCAGAATGAATCTGGGTTAAGTTTAGACACTCAGTCAGAATTAATCTGTCTTAGGGTTAAGTTTAGACACTCATTCTGAATGAAGGTCTGGGTTATTTAGACACTCATTCTGAATTAATCTGTCTTATTTAGATCTCAGTCTGAAAAGAGCTAAATAAATTCTAAATAAAGCACATGGTTAAGTTTAGACACTCAATCTGAATGAATGTAAGGGTTATTTACACTGTCTGAGCATTAAGCAGAGAGCACGCTCACCTACTGACATACACACATTGATGCAGACACACACTGAATCAAAATCAAACTCAAATCTGAATTTAGGTTTATAAGTTTAGACACTCATTCTGATATTCAAAGTGCTGTTACAGTTTAACACTCATTCTAAAACCCCAAACAGCAAGCAATCATTCTGAATTAACGGTGGTTAGTTTAAAAACTCATTCTAGATTAAGGCCAAGGGTTAGGAAGAAACTCATTCTGAATTAAGGAACCAGGTTAAGTTTGGCCACTCATTCTGGCTGTAAGGGTGGAGTTTAGACACTCATTCTGAATTAAGGTAAGATGTTCAAATGTTTAAATGACCAGCATTCTGAATTAAGGTAAGGCAGTTAAGTTTAGACACTCATTCTGAAAAGGTAAGGGTTAAGTTTAGACACTCATTCTGAATTAACACAAGGGTTAAGTTTACACACTCATTCTGAATTAAGGTAAGGGTTAAGTTTAGACACTCATTCTGAATTAACACTCAACACAGTTTAGACACTCATTCTGAATTAAGGTAAGGGTTAAGTTTAGGCACTCATTCACAGTTTAGACACTCATTCTGAATTAAGGTAAGAGGTTAATTAGGCACACACACGCACACATACACACACACAGGTACGCACTCATTCTGAATTAAGGTAAGGGTTCATTCTGAATTAGTTTAGACACTCATTCTGAATTAAGGGTTAAGTTTAGACACTCATTCTGAATTAAGGTAAGGGTTACAGTTTAGGCACTCATTCTGAATTAAGGTAAGGGTTAAGTTTAGACACTCATTCTGAATTAAGGTAAGGGTTAAGTTTAGGCACAAATTCTGAATTAAGGTAAGGGTTAATTTAGACACTCATTCTGAATTAAGGTAAGGGTTAAGTTTAGACACTCATTCTGAATTAAGGTATGGGTTAAGTTTAGACACTCATTCTGAATTTCCAGGGTTAAGTTTAGACTCTCATTCTGAATTAGGGTAAGGGTTAAGTTTAGACACTCATTCTGAATTAAGGTATGGGTTAAGTTTACCTGCACTTAATTCTGAATTAAGGTAAGGGTTGTTTAGACACTCATTCTGAATTAAGGTAAGGGTTAAGTTTAGGTGCACTCATTCTGAATGCACAGGTAAGCTGTTTAAGTTTAGACACTCATTCTGAATTAAGGTAAGGGTTAAGTTTTTAGGACACTCATTCTGAATTAATTAAGGTAAGGGTTAAGTGTTTGACACTCATTCTGAATTAAGGTATGGGTTAAGTTTAGGCACCTCATTCTGAATTAAGGTAAGGGTTAAGTTTAGGCACTCATTCTGAATTAAGGATATGGGTTACTCAGTTTAGGTTTCATTCTGAATTAAGGTAAGGGTTAAGTTTAGGCACTCATTCTGAATTAAGGTAAGGGTTCCAGTTTAGGCACTCATTCTGAATTAAGGTATGGGTTAAGTTTAGACACTCATTCTGAATTAAGGTGAAGGTTAAGTTTAGACACTCATTCTGAATTAAGGTACGGGTTACAGTTTAGACACTCATTCTGAATTCAGGGTAAGGGTTAAGTTTAGACACTCATTCTGAATTAAGGTAAGGGTTAAGTTTAGGCACTCATTCTGAATTAAGGTAAGGGTTAAGTTTAGACACTCATTCTGAATTAAGGTTAAGTTTAGACACTCATTCTGGTTACTCAGTTTAGTTTAGACACTCATTCTGAATTAAGGTAAGGGTTAAGTTTAGACACTCATTCTGAATTAAGGTAAGTAAGTTTAGGTTAAGTTTAGACACTCATTCTGAATTAAGGTAAGGGTTAAGTTTAGACACTCATTCTGAATTAAGGTAAGGGTTAAGTTTAGACACATTCATTCTGAATTAAGGTAAGGGTTAAGTTTAGACACTCATTCTGAATTAAGGTAAGGGTTAAGTTTAGACACTCATTCTGAATTAAGGTAAGGGTTAAGTTTAGACACTCATTCTGAATTAAGGTAAGGGTTAAGTTTAGACACTCATTCTGAATTAAGGTAAGGGTTAAGTTTAGACACTCATTCTGAATTAAGGTAAGGGTTAAGTTTAGACACTCATTCTGAATTAAGGTAAGGGTTAAGTTTAGACACTCATTCTGAATTAAGGTAAGGGTTAAGTTTAGGCACTCATTCTGAATTAAGGTTAAGGGTTAAGTTTAGGCACTCATTCTGAATTAAGGTATGGGTTAAGTTTAGACACTCATTCTGAATTAAGGTAAGGGTTAAGTTTAGACACTCAGTCTGAATTAAGGTATGGGTTAAGTTTAGACACTCATTCTGAATTAAGGTAAGGGTTAAGTTTAGGCACTCATTCTGAATTTATCATGACTCAGGATATGACCCAGATACAGAAACAGGAGACGGATAGTACAATTCTCAATCATGTATTATAACATGGGGCAAAGGGCAGGTTGAGGACAGGCAGTGGTTCGTAATCAGGTCAGAGTCAGGCAGGTGCAGGATGGCAGGCAGACTCGGGTCAGGGCAGGTAGAATGGTCAGAACCGGGAAAACTAGGAAACAGAATTAAAGAAACAGGAAAATGGGAAAGCACGCTGGTAAGACCTGAAAAGACAAGACAAACTGGCAACAGACAAACAGAGAACACAGGTATACATGCTCAGGGGATAATGGGGGAAGGGTTAAGTTTAGGCACTCAATCTGAAATAAAGTAAGGGTTAAGTTTAGGCACTCATTCTGAATTAAGGTAAGTGTTAAGGTTTGGTATAGGATTAAAACCAGTGTCTACGACTGGAATCAAACACACAACCTTCTGATCCAGAGTCATGTGATTATGCCCATCCACCACATCCTAGACAACCTGGCTGTGCACATCTTAATTTCCTCTGTTGACATTAGACTCTATAAGCCAGTAGTGGACTCTGTTGACATTAGACTATATAGGCCAGCAGAGGAATGATGAATGATGATGTCATCAGGTGTGTGATCTCACCCCTGGGGTCACGGGGTCATGTGGGTGGGGACAGTGTCAGGGACTAATTAAAAGACTGACGAGGTCAAAGGTTCCCCATGACATCATCACAGCAGTGGTGTAAAGCCACTGGATTGTAAAGTATGTCAGTAAATCTGATGGGATCTCATGGACCCAATCTACCAGGCATGATTGAATTGATACATCGCTGTGCTATTCTCCAAACTCAGAGCAACAACGTGGGAAGAGCCAAGTTACGGTATATCTTGTTGGCAAAGGGCCGTAAAATCAGGGAATCCAATGGAATCCAATGGATATTTTGACTGATGTCAATTTAATTTAAATATCACTATTCACAGAAAGCGTAGTACATGTTAATGGAGCACCACTAGTTTACTGCCAGCAAGTAGTACTTGTAATCATATAGTACATTCAGGTAAACATTCAGCAGCATACCACCCGGGATCCCACTGCTGGCTTGCCTCTGAAGCTAAGCAGGGTTGGTCCTGGATAGGAGACAAGATGCTTCTGGAAGTGGTGTTGGAGGGCCTGTAGGAAGCACTTTTCCTCTGGTCCAAAAAATGTCAAATACATAATTCCCCAGGGCAGAGATTGGGACATTGCCTTGTGTAGGGTGTAGTCTTTTGGATGGGATGTTAAACAGGTGTTCTGACTCTCTGTTGTCACTAAAGATCCTATGGCACTTATTGTAAGAGTAGTGGTGTCCTGGCTAAATTCCATACCATCATGGCCACCTATTCAATTGGCTCGTTCATCCTCAATCCCCCTGAAACTATTCCCCAGGTTGTTGAGGAAGACAGAAAAAGACATATTACAACCTACATGTTGTGATAATTACCTTGTTTGCTCTATAACCTGTTAGTTCATATGCCTTGCCACTGTGATATATAGGCCTAAGACCAAGACAATAAGAAGTCACAGTGGCAGAATAAATTCAACCACACCTTTGTTTCATCACTAAACCGGAAAGAAACCTCTGTCTGATGAAGTCCACAAAGCATAGTGCATATAACAAACAGTTACATGACCTACAGCACGGTCAAGCAAGGTAATGTTTACGACATGTTCTGACTATTAAACAACTGTTGATTTAGAACCACAGAGAGTTACCACAAGTTGAAAAGAAAACAAGAGCTGCCTCCACTATTCCAGCACCATTTCAATTTCAACATCATCTAGTCACCTCTTCTTAGTCTAATACAGTGACAACTAAAAGATACCAAAAACGATTTAGTCCAATCAACGTAAGCTAAATGTGATGTGGCTGTCCATGGTTCTGATTTCTCTGTGTGTGTGTGTGTGTGTGTGTGTGTGTGTGTGTGTGTGTGTGTGTGTGTGTGTGTGTGTGTGTGTGTGTGTGTGTGTGTGTGTGTGTGTGTGTGTGTGTGTGTGTGTGTGTGTGTGTGTGTGTGTGTGTGTGTGCGTGTGTGTGCGTTTGTGTTTGTGCAAGTAGAAAAAACATGTTAACTCACCCTGTAGAGAATCTCCAATGCCATCCTCCTCTCTTTCATGCTGACGTAACTGTGTATAACTGTCATACAGTCTTTTTGTTGCCAGGCTACCTGGCTAAAATGCTTGCTCACTGGCCTAACTTCCTTTCATGGACAACGTGCCCTAGTTAGCCCTCTACATCTATAAACATGTTGAAACTCCATCCTCTCAGGCCAGGGGCACAATATATGGATTTATGGTTGGATCAGAATAGACATTATAATCATTGGCCAGTATGGAGAATTAAGTAAAACCACAAGTCCAAATCTCTATCTCCATCTATGGCTAATTTAAGAAAGGGCCCATTTTAGCTAGCTAGCAAGCCACTGGAGGACAACAACACAATGAGATGCAACAAATCAAGTTGTTTCTGTCAATGACATATTGCTCTTGATGTGATGTGATTTGAGTGAAGCCAAATCCAAACTGGCTTCCCTTTACACTTTTTTTCAGTTCGCCAGGACTATTCACAGTTGAGCTCACTCAATTTAGCTCAATGCTGATTGACTATTATTTTATACTTTTTTTAAATCAAATTCTCACTGGCTTTTTAATTTTATTCTTAGAACATTTTTTGGGGAAGCCTGGCTTTCCTTGGCATCCATGAATACACGCCACTTCCTACAATACAGTAAAAACACATCTTTGAGTCTTGATGTCCATTCTGTTTAATCCGTTTCTATACCCCCCCTCCCGTTTGGTGTCGCGGCATGATGACCTCGAAGCTGTATGAGTCACCCCATTCAAGAGCCTCTCACTTTCTTTACGAGGGAAGCCAGCCCTCAGCTGGTTCACATGTTCCTAATCAGACTAAAAATAGGGCAGCACAATCCCCTACAACCCCCTTTCCCCCTCTCCTCTTTTAAATATTTCAGTCCACTTCTAAATATTTCAGTGCTCCCTCTTTCTTCCCCTGTGATCTAGTGAACAGGGGGAGAAGCGGAGGGGTGAGATGGGTGTGGAATGGAGATCTTACAGAATGTAAAGCATGTTTAAGCACTGAGAATCATACTGTAGGCTGACATGTTTAAGGACTGAGAATCAAATGCTGGCATACTGTAGGCTGACATGTTTAAGGACTGAGAATCAAATTCTGGCATACTGTAGGCTGACATGTTTAAGGACTGAGAATCAAATTCTGGCATACTGTAGGCTGACATGTTTAAGGACTGAGAATCAAATTCTGGCATACTGTAGGCTGACATGTTTAAGGACTGAGAATCCAATGCTGGCATACTGTAGGCTGACATGTTTAAGGACTGAGAATCCAATGCTGGCATACTGTAGGCTGACATGGAGGCCCGTGTGACAAACAGACATCCAAGTCTGAGTTGACATGAGTGTATGTGATAGCACACATTATTAATTGCTGCTTACAGCTGGGTTTGTTTAGCCCAGGTGGGTTTTCTAAAATGATTTAAATTGGTAAATCAGGTAAGAACAAATTCTTATTTACAGTGACGGCCTACCAGGGAACAGTGGGTTAACTGCCTTGTTCAGGTGTAGAACAACATATTTTTACCTTGTCAGCTCAGGGATTCGATCCAGCAACCTTTCAGTTACTGGCCCAACACTCTAACCAATAGGCTGCCTGCCTCTAACCACTAGGCTACCTGTCTCTAACCACTAGGCTGCCTGCCTCTAACCACTAGGCTACCTGCCTCTAACCACTAGGCTACCTGTCTCTAACCACGAGGCTGCCTGTCTCTAACCACTCGGCTACCTGCCTCTAACCACTAGGCTGCCTGCCTCTAACCACTAGACTACCTGTCTCTAACCACTAGGCTACCTTCCTCTAACCACTAGGCTGCCTGCCTCTAACCACTAGACTACCTGTTTCTAACCACTAGCCTGCCTGTCTCTAACCACTAGGCTGCCTGCCTCTAACCACTAAACTACCTGCCTCTAACCACTAGACTACTTGTCTCTAACCACTAGACTACCTGTCTCTAACCACTAGACTACCTGTCTCTAACCACTAGACTACCTGTCTCTAACCACTAGACTACCTGTCTCTAACCACTAGACTACCTGTCTCTAACCACTAGACTACCTGTCTCTAACCACTAGACTACCTGTCTCTAACCACTAGACTACCTGCCTCTAACCACTAGACTACCTGCCTCTAACCACTAGACTACCTGTCTCCAACCACTAGACTACCTGCCGCCCCAGTGCCTGGTTAAAGCAGAGACAGACCTTGTTCACCACACCACCGTCTGTTTGTTGTGTGTGTGTGTGTGTGTGTGTGTGTGTGTGTGTGTGTGTGTGTGTGTGCTTCTTCCTCTGCTGCAGTGTCCTCTTCTACACACCTCTCAGACAACACCATCCTGTTAAGATGTATTCATTACAAGGCACAGAGAGATAGGGAGAGTTGGAGAATTGGAGGAAGAGAGCATGAAAATTGAAAAGTAACAGAGATATGCTAATTGAAAGGCCTTTTGAATTACTGCAGACATTTTTTAAATGCACTTTATCAGTTATTGAATGTCATAGTTTTTCACTCTGTCTACCTTTATCCAATTCTTTATTCAATTAATTCGCTCTCGTCTCCTTCTCTTTGGTTTGCGTCTCTCCCTCTCTTTTCTAACCGTCATTTGTTATTTATAGCCTCTTATTATGTTCTCTCTCTGTCTCTCCCTGTCTCTCTCTCTCTCTCTCTGTCTCTCTTTCTCCCTCCTCTCTCTCTGTCTCTCCCTGTCTCTCTCTCTCTCTCTCTGTCTCTCTTTCTCCCTCCTCTCTCTCTGTCTTTCTGTCTCTCTCTGTATCTCTTTCTCCCCACCTCTCTCTCCGTCTCTTCCTGTCTCTCCCTGTCTCTCTTCCCCCCCTCTCTCTCCCTCTTGCTCTGTCTCTCTCTGTCTCTCTCTCTTTCTCCCCCCTCTCTCTGTCTCTCCCTGTCTCTCCCCCCTCCCCTCTCCGTCTTTCTCTGTCTCTCTCTGTCTCTCTTCCCCCCCCCTCTCTCTCTCTCTGTCTCTCTCTCTCTCTCTCTCTCTCTCTGTCTCTCCCTGTCTCTCCCCTCTCCTCTCTCCATCTTTCTCTGTCTCTCCCTGTCTCTCTTCCCCCCTCTCTCTCTCCCTCTCTCTGTCTCTCTCTTTCTCTCCCTGTCTCTCTTTCTCCCCCTCTTTCTCTGTCTCTCTCTGTCTCTCCATGTCTCTCCATGTCTCTCTTCCCCCTCTCTCTCTCTGTCTCTCTCTGTCTCTCCCTGTCTCCCCCTTCTCTCTCTCTCTCTCACATTCTCTTTCTCTTTCTTCCCGTCTTTCTCCGTCCATCTATCTCCTCCCTTGCTCTCTGTATCTGTATCCTGTCATGTGGGTCCTGGGTTGATTGACAGGTCTGACACCACCAATCAGCTGCAGCTCAGCAAGGTCACTCATCAGGGCCATGATCTGATTGGCTGCTGCTCGTCAACTTGTCGTCTCCTGTCTGGTTTGAGCAGCAGTCTCTCTCTCTGTGTGTGTGTGTGTGTGTGTGTGTGTGTGTGTGTGTGTGTGTGTGTGCGTGTGTGTGTGTGTGTGTGTGTGTGTGTAAGGTGTGTGTGTAAGGTGTGTGAGATGTGTCCTTTGTATTTCCCTGAGTCTCATGGCATTGTTTGCTCGGACCATGGTGCAAATAGCCTCCTCCTGTTGAGGTGTGAAAAGGTGTGTGTAAGGTGTGTGAGACAGAGATAGAGGGGGTCTGAGGGATGGATGTCTGGGGTATGGAGGTGTAGTGTGTACAGGGGGGTGATTTGATAAGGTTAAGATGGGGTGGGAGAGGTGGGTGAGAGGTGGGGGTCAGGATTCATACAGAGACAGGTTGTTACTCAGGCTAATTAAATCCCAGCAGAAGCAATTATACATTCTCTGTGTGAGTGAGTGTGTGTGTGTGTGTGTGTGTGTGTGTGTGTGTGTGTGTGTGTGTGTGTGTGTGTGTGTGTGTGTGTGTGTGTGTGTGTGTGTGTGTGTGTGTGTGTGTGTGTGTGTGTGTGTGTGTGTATACTGTATCAGAATGTTTCTATTCCAAAATAAAACTAAATAAAAAATGCATTCAGATGTGTAATAGCAATTGGATATGTAAATATGTTTTCTCTCTTCATGGTAACAAAGTCTGCCCATGTGAAGTTATGTAAATGTAGCGAACACTAGATTCATTTGAATCTTTCCATCTGCTGATAGAAAGTCCGGGCTAGCCTGATTAAAGCAGATTGAACCCAGGTTTAACCAGGCAAGTCGGAGTCTGGTCACCGAGTAAAACCTCTCCCTGAACTCTCAGATCCCTATAGCACTAATCACCCTGAGTTACCATGTAGAAAAAACACTGCATGATTCTCTCTGTCCCATGTGGCTTCCTTGACCTCTGTGACCCCATCAGGCTGAACCCCTGATACAGGAGATGTGTCTTTGACCTCTGACCTGTGTGGACAGTTAAAGAGGCGTGACCTCAGGGCGACTGTAGTGTCAAGCTGTTCAGGGTGTTTAGTAGGGACCAGAATGAAAATCTATACACTCACTACTGTAAGTCACTCTGGACAAGAGTCTGCTAAATTACTTAAATGCTAAATGTTAAATGTTAACTGTTAAATGCTAATGTTAAATGATAAATGTTAAATGTTAAATGATAAATGTTAAATGATAAATGTTAAATGACAAATGTTAAATGATAAATGTTAAATGATAAATGTTAAACGCCAAATTACTTCAATGTTAAATGTGAAATGCTAAATGCTGAATGTTAAATGTTAAACGCTAAATGCTAAATGTTAAATGTTAAATGAGCAGCTAAGATGTAATGGGTCAGAATGGGACCGTTAGGAAAAGTACACTGCTGGTACTGAGAAATACTGTATGTTTGTGTTCCAGTTTTTCTCAGTCGCTTTGATGCATTTCTTAGATCAAAAGTGCAATTCTTGATACTACTTGTACAAATTCCAAGTCATCTAGTCACTTGTGCACATCATTAAAGCAACTTATTATTCCTTTTAACAAATTGCAATTGATAATGTTTTTTGCCGCACTGTATAGACAGACCACAACACAGAGTTGCAATGTTCCAATAATGGATGGACCAGGAAACGAACAGGGTCAACAGCCAAGAGGAGGAAGAAGAAGAGGAGCAAGGATGCGTGGTGGAAGGCAAAACAGAGGAAGAGGCAGAAGAGGACATAGGCGTATATCTGATGACATAAGGGCCACTATTGTAGACCATGTTGTCAATCATGGCCTTACAATGGCTGAGGCGGGTTGAAGAGTGCAGCCGAATATTGGGAGATCAACCGTGTCCTCAATAGTTCAAACGTTTCAAAGAGAGAACAGGTATGTCCACCAATGTACAGTGCACTGTTACTGTATATAAGCAGTATACTGTATACTTCCTACAATGCTTCATATTACAGTAGTTCACTTGTATTTCACAGCATACAGAAATATACTCTATACAGATACATACTGCACCTTACAAGCACCCACCTATATGTTTTACAGTAAAATGTGTGTTTGCATAGTTTTTGTCTATGTGAAAGTGTGCGGTGCATCACTGTATTTTTCCCCACATAGGACTGCAAGATGACCTCAAACTGGTGGCAGAGGACGCCTTTTCACACCTCAACAGGAGGAGGCTATTTGCACCACGGTCCGAGCAAACAATGCCATGAGACTCCGGGAAATACAAAGGACCATTATAGAAGACAACGATGTCTTTGAAAACATCCATAAGGTTAGCATCTCAACCATCGACAGGGTGATGCATAGAAACCAGATGAGTATGAAACAACTGTACCGTGTACCATTCCAAAGGAATGAGGACAGAGTTAAGGAGCTACGGTACCAGTATGTACAGGTAAAACATATATCTATGTAACTACTTTACAGCAACATTTTATAGTGATACATAGTACAGTAAGCATAAACTGCACACATTTCCATTGCTGTGGAAGGAACATGCAATATATGTACATTTTATGTCACTCTTCCTTACCAAAACAAATTCAACTGTGTGTTCTGGTATATAGTGTATAATGGAGTTGGAATCAAGTGAACCCTCTCACAACTTTGTATACGTGGATGAGGCTGGCTTCAACCTGACCAAATGCAGAAGGCGGGGTCGGAATATCATCGGTCACAGAGCTACTGTGGATTTGCCAGGCCAATGGGGAGGAAATATCACCATGTGTGCTGCTATTTCGGAGCATGGTGTCCTAACCCATATCCCCGTATAGGGCCATACAACACCCAGCATCTACTCAACTTTTAGAGACTCTCTACAGGGCTCTCATTCCTGATGATGAGAGGGGTCTGTTTAGAGAGGATTTGCCAAAGTATGTGGTCATTTGTGATAATGTGAGTTTCCATCGATCAAACATCATAAGGCAATGGTTTGTGACCCACCCGAGGATGCTCATAGAATTCCTCCCACCTTATTCACCATTCCTTAACCCAATTGAGGAGTTCTTTTCAGCATGGAGGTGGAAGGTGTGCGATCGTCAGCCACACACACAGATGACCCTGCTGGCTGCAATGGATGCAGCATGTGAGGACATCACAGTAGACGCCTGCAGAGGATGGATAAGGCATTCCAAAAGATTCTTTACACGTTGCATCGGAAGGGAAAATATCCGGTGTGATGTGGATGAGAATATGTGGGCCGACAGACAGGAACGTCTGGATGTGTAGAGACAGCACAACAGTGCTGCGGGCAAAGTTGTGCCTTAGGGGTGGTTTCCTGTGTTTCTTTCTAATTTATTTTCCTTTGTGCCCCTTGGGTTGTCCAGTCTCTTTCAATCAAGAACCCACATACAGTAATATGTAAATAGTACTGTTGAAATTGATATATGCCATAGAAGTGCAGCCTTGTGCATTTTCAATACAGTAACTGTCATCCAAACTGTAGCCTAAGTTTACATCAGGTAATACTGTCAAAGTACACAGTTACATTGACAACATGCCTAAACATTTTGACGACCTTGTTCGTGAACAATGACTCAATGACTTATCATTCTGATGACACTGACATGATCATTGGCATGAATATTTACTTTTGAGAGATGTACTAAGGATTTTTAGTGACTGACTAGCTTTAGAAACATATCTATTGTATATTGCAGTTTGTACAAATTGTTCTGAGAAATGCACTTATTATTTGGCACATGTTAGGGATGGGGTGAAAAATGCACTTATTATTTTGCACATGTTAGGGATGATGTGAGAAATGCACTTATTATTTTGCACATGTTAGGGATGATGTGAGAAATGCACTTATTATTTTGCACATGTTAGGGATGATGTGAAAAATGCACTTATTATTTTGCACATGTTAGGGATGATGTGAAAAATGCACTTATTATTTTGCACATGTTAGGGATGATGTGAGAAATGCACTTATTATTTTGCACATGCTAGGGATGATGTGAGAAATGCACCAACGTGACTGAGAAAAACTGTAATACATTGCAATCAAGGAAATTGCTTAACCAACCAGAAGGAAACAGCTTGTTTTCTGACAAATTGCAGTTTAGATATTTTTTTCATCACTCTTTTTCAGTACAGCTTGATAAAAAACATCCCATACTGTAATCATGTTGTTTTAACAAACAACCTAAGAGAAATAGGGACAAAGGAAGATACACAGATGAATGGAATGAGACTGTTCTGAGCAGAGTGAATCGACATTCCACGCTGTCCCAAACCACATGGTTACTGTTGCTAAGGCAGGCAAACTTTTCCCGGCGAGCCTAATGACAGAGGGAAGACCGTGTACGCTCAATTTACCCCCAGAAAGTCTGGCAGATTTGGAGTCTCACTGTGGAACATTGATGAGATGAGAAAGCTGTGTCTCTCCTAGCGATAGCAGCAGAAGACTATCCTCTCTCTCATTGGCTGGTGGGTCAAAGGTGGAGCTTGTCTTTTCCGTTTTCCGTTTCTCTGATAGGTGCAAGAGCACTGGAGAAGTTTGAGGTTCCAAATGTCCTTTGACACTATTTGTGTATCCTCTTTAAAATGTGCTGTTCTTCCTCCTGTTCCAAGTTGCACGAGATGAATCCAATGGACAGCTGATGGTGTCGGAGAACCTCCCCCTTCACAGCCAATAGCAACCTGTTGCTAACAGAATGAATGGCTGTAGTGGTGGGGAGGTTGTTTTGACCTCTACCATATCACCATGGTGATGTATCTGAAAAGCACAAGAAGGTATTTTCACTGTGTGTCTTTTCACCATGATCAAGGCTGTAAGTCCAAAAAAATGAAACAAAATATTTTTCTATTAAACTTCCATTGTCCTCCAAGAGTTGCTTGGATCCAAGGTTGGTTTTCATTGTGCTCTGTGTCATCTCATTAACGTACCACAACGTATCCACACAAACCTATCCAGGAGCTGATGTGTACAACTATTGCACATGGGCTCTTTTTACCGTGGTCAAATGAAAACACAGAATGGTTTTGTGTACTGTTAGACCTTCTTCTACCAAGTACACTCTCCTCACAGGTCCATGCCTCCAGGAACCAGAATAGTGCTTCCCTGATCAATAGATTGGAAATAAAGGTACTGCTTTAAAATGTTTATGGGGAGATCTATTGAATTCCAGTCAAAGCCTGAGTTGTCTGTGTTAACTGAATGGACTGGTGACCTGGTGGCCTATAGAGGGTAAGTGGCAGATGATGTGATGTGGTGAGGAGAGAGAAGCAGAGCAGCCAGGCCAGCTGGGTTACAGGAGGATGGCCAGAGGGTTACAGGAGGATGGCCAGCTGGGTGAAGAGAGGATTACAGGAACAGGATTACACCTGTTCAGAGACTAACAAAGTCAAAGAAAGACAGGGATAGTAAGAAAGAGAGAGAGAGAGAGAGGTATGTAATTAATAATGACTACTGTCTGTCTACTACTGTCTCTCTTTGTATTTCTCCTTTTTAATTCATTCATTTATTAAATCCAATGGAGGTAAGAGTGCACTTTAAACAAACCTTAAAATAGATGAAATGGTAATTGAACACTCTCGTTCACTAGCCCAGCGCAGGTAACAAGTTTGCCACCAAGCCATTGCCAGTGTTATTTAACATTCTCAACAGATGAATGTAAAAGGTATGATCTTAACCATTATCAAACCACAGCGTCTGTTTTTCACTCCTCTTCCTACAGTGTACAGAATGGAGGAAAACAACTGTGAACCATTACAATGGGAGACATCCCCTGAAATCCTGCCTTCGTCACGATGAGCTGCCCTCCTGTCTCAGACACCGACTGAGATGGAGAGAATGATGGAAGGGGGAGAGAACGTGAGAGAGACAGGAGCGAAAGGAAGGAAAGTGGTGTGAGGGATGTGGGGAGAGAGAGAGAGAGAGAGAGAGAGAGAGAGAGAGAGAGAGAGAGAGAGAGAGAGAGAGAGAGGAAGAGAGAGAAAGAGAGATCTGTGACCACTCGGCACCATGCCCACCTCAGCTGTGATTTGTAATTCTCCTGACATTTCCACCAACGATTAATTGCCATTCATTCAGTAATATTGTGCATTGTCTATAATGGCATGAAATGTCAGGTCTGCGTTTAAAGGGGAGGTGCGCTCCATTGTATTGCCTTTTCGATGAAAAATATCCACCTCTGTCCTTAGGGAAGGCATGGGGGGATGGATGCACTGTTGACATGTATGAGGTGTGTGACTGCCTGCTGGACGGAGGTTTATTCAGGTGTTTCCATGGTATTTAACTGTTGTGCTGTACAGTCCAAACACATCATTTACCTCACACACATATTTAAAAGGTGAGTGCCAACTGCAAAGCAGCTTAGTAAATGTCTCCTACCTAAAAGTGATGCGTATGTTTTTTTGGTAACCTTCAAGTCCCTTTGAGTTATTTTGGAAACTTTTTCTCTCTGTTTATTACCATGTGTCACAGTGTCTATGAGAGTACAGGATAAAGAATAATGACAACCAACCAACACGGAGAAACAAAGTGACTCGGAGACCTTGGTTTGTGGTTTGCTGTTTGAAATGCAATTATAAGACGGCTCCTTCGTGCGTCTTGTCTCAAGGAGACTCAATCAACTATGAGAGAAGCTTGACGTTCGCACAGTTTAACGAGGTTGTTCTCTATTTGCGCCGGAACAAAGAAAGTATTTTAATTCTCGTCGTAGCCTTGGATGTAATGCTTTTTCATGAGATGCTTTCATGTTGTAGGTAATGCATTGATGTTTTGTGTGTGGTTGTCTGGGCTCCTTGTATCTTCCAGGCCTCTTATCTTCACAAATTAAGTTTTAAATTGGTCACACAGAGAAAGGCAGCCTTTTCTAATGGCCAAGTTCTTGTGAACATAAACACTGTAAGACCAGATAAAAAGTAGCTGAAAATCAATCATGCCCAAGTCATTTTCCAAAAACACATGAATGGAAAAAGCCCTTATGTTTGATTATTTATACTGGCCATGTCTAGAAGGGTGAAATGTTGTTATATTGACATAACAGAACTGCCTCACAAATGAATTGGGTTTATTTGAAGTTATTGTTAGATAACCTTAACAGTCAAGGGTTGAATACAGACTGAGACAGAAGGAAGAAAGAGAGAGAATATGAGAGACAGATGGAGTGTGAAAGAGAGATAGGGAGAGAGAGAGAGAGAGAGAGAGAGAGAGAGAGAGAGAGAGAGAGAAAGACAAAGATGGAGAGAATGAGAGAGAGAGAGAGAGAGAGAGAGAGAGAGAGAGAGAGAGAAAGAGAAGGAAAGGGGGAGGAGAGAGCCAAAAGGACATTAGACTCCCAGGTCCACCTTGAGGTTCCTGATTGTGTTTAAAATGAGAGCGGAGCCACGCGACGCTGAAACTCAGGGACAGAAAGAAAAGAGAAAATCAATACAGTGCAATTAAACACAAAGCATGGTTCTGCAGGGCTGAAGGGAATTTGTTATTTATTACATTCAGCCCCCACGCCATCCCTCTATCCCTCCTGCCTGCAACAAAGGGACTTCTTTCTCCCATCCTTTCTCCAGGTAATCTGACTGGCTCCTTCAGACAGGACTCTTAAAGCGATTGTGCAGGAGGCCTGGGGAATTCGGGAGCGCCACCGTATATCGACCCGCCCCCGGCAGCTCCCGTCAGCTTCCAACCGGGAGAGTCAGAACGAAAGACAGGCTGAGGGAGAAGAGTGGGATCTGGTTGGGAGAAAACCAGGAGAGTGTCAGAACGGAAGACAGGCTGAGGGAGAAGAGTGGGATCTGGTTGGGAGAAAACCAGGAGAGTGTCAGAACGGAAGACAGGCTGAGGGAGAAGAGTGGGATCTGGTTGGGAGAAAACCAGGAGAGTGTCAGAACGGAAGACAGGCTGAGGGAGAAGAGTGGGATCTGGTTTGGGAGAAAACCAGGAGAGTGTCAGAACGGAAGACAGGCTGAGGGAGAAGAGTGGGATCTGGTTTGGGAGAAAACCAGGAGAGTGTCAGAACGGAAGACAGGCTGAGGGAGAAGAGTGGGATCTGGTTGGGAGAAAACCAGGAGAGTGTCAGAACGGAAGACAGGCTGAGGGAGAAGAGTGGGATCTGGTTGGGAGAAAACCAGGAGAGAGTCAGAACGGAAGACAGGCTGAGGGAGAAGAGTGGGATCTGGTTGGGAGAAAACCAGGAGAGAGTCAGAACGGAAGACAGGCTGAGGGAGAAGAGTGGGATCTGGTTGGGAGAAAACCAGGAGAGTGTCAGAACGGAAGACAGGCTGAGGGAGAAGAGTGGGATCTGGTTGGGAGAAAACCAGAGAGAGTCAGTCGGAAGACAGGCTGAGGGAGAAGAGTGGGATCTGGTTGGGAGAAAACCAGAGTCAGAACGGAAGACAGGCTGAGTGGACGGAAGACAGGCTGGGATCTGGTTGGGAGAAAACCAGGAGAGTGTCAGAACGGAAGACAGGCTGAGGGAGAAGAGTGGGATCTGGTTGGGAGAAAACCAGGAGAGTGTCAGAACGGAAGACAGGCTGAGGGAGAAGAGTGGGATCTGGTTGGGAGAAAACCAGGAGAAACAGGCCTGACCGTTCTGGCTGGTTGACAATCTGGGAGATACTTCAGTGGAGAGAGAGAGGAACGCACACACACTTGAATATTAAAATTACACATTTTAAGTAACAAGTTATGTAATCTTTGTACAAGTTTGGCTGCTTTGGGATCCAAGGCCAGAATTTCATATACATATCTTCACCAGAGAAGATCAGAGTTTCATATAGATATAGTCTCTCTTCATCAGAGAAGATCAGAGTTTCATATAGATATAGTCTATCTTCATCAGAGAAGATCAGAGTTTCATATAGATATAGTCTCTCTTCATCAGAGAAGATCAGAGTTTCATATAGATATAGTCTCTCTTCATCAGAGAAGATCAGAGTTTCATATAGATATAGTCTCTCTTCATCAGAGAAGATCAGAGTTTCATATAGATATAGTCTCTCTTCATCAGAGAAGATCAGAGTTTCATATACATAGAGTTTAGTATACACAGGCTCTATTCACTAGAGAGAGAAAGATAGAGGGGTACGCTCTGTGTCTGGCTGGGTAAATAGCTCTGTGTCTGGCTGGGTAAATAGCTCTGTGTCTGGCTGGGTAAATAGCTCTGTGTCTGGCTGGGTAAATAGCTCTGGGTCTGGCTGGGTCAATAGGTCTGTGTCTGGCTGGGTAAATAGCTCTGTGTCTGGCTGGGTAAATAGCTCTGTGTCTGACTGGGTAAATAGCGCTGGGTCTGGCTGGGTCAATAGGTCTGGGTCTGGCTGGGTAAATATCTCTGGGTCTGACTGGGTAAATAGCTCTGTGTCTGGCTGGGTAAATAGCTCTGTGTCTGGCTGGGTAAATAGCTCTGGGTCTGGATGGGTAAATAGCTCTGGGCCTGGCTGGGTAAATAGCTCTGGGTCTGGCTGGGTAAATAGCTCTGGGTCTGACTGGGTAAATAGCTCTGGGTCTGGCTGGGTAAATAGCTCTGTGTCTGACTGGGTAAATAGCGCTGGGTCTGACTGGGTAAATAGCTCTGGGTAAATAGCTCTGAGTCAAAATAGTTTTGTCTGCAGTTTTTCATGGCAATAATCTATGTATGAGAACGAAAGAAAGATAAAAAAAAATGTATAACTCTGAATGGAATGAAAACGTTGTTGCTGCAACCTCACATTCACGTTTTTTATCATTTTTTTGCAATTCTTTCTTTCCACAATCCACGTTGACCTTTATTGTTGACACTGAGAGAATTAAACAGAACACGCTGTGTACAGCATGACGTTCAATACTTCAACCTACTGACTCATTCCACTCGATGACCACAAACCCACTACTGCCTCCATTAGCTCTCGTTGTCTTCCCAGCGATGGCAGACACTCAGGTCTCACACAGGCTGAGCCTTAGACTAAACACCTGCATTGACCCTGTCCACCACTGATCAATGAAGAATCACAGCCATTCATATACATAAATTCATATAAATACATACACCTCCCACTGTATAGTATGTTACAGACCTTGGCCTACAGTCTACAGACATTACAGCTGTCTGGAAGGGATTCCACATCAACACAACAGTCTATTCATCTCATAGCCAGTACAGATCCCTTCACTGGAAGAAGGGAGGAACAGAGAGAGGACAGGGAGGAGAGAAGATTACACAGGCCCACCTGTTTGTGAGAAAGTTCGGAGGAAGTATGAGGACCAGTGTTTTCCTCTGATATGGTGGAGACACATTTTAGTTGTCATGTCCTTGAGAGATGTTGATAGGTAATGGACCTCAAATAGGTCTTTGTTGGGTTTTGTCTTCTGACATTGTTGTGTAATCAACGACCTTGAGAGGACACACACACACAAACACGCACATACAATTCCCCTCTTCCTCACTCCCCTTTATGCTTCCAAAACCCTGAGGAAATTAGAGGTCTTGTGTCGTTGTTTTACTTGGACCTTGTTTCTTTTATTTTCCCTCCCTCTTCCTCCCTCTTCCTCCATCGGCCTCCGTGGGTGAATTTGATCCAAGCCCGGGATTGCGGAGCAGGGTGACTAAATGAAATATTGATCCGCTGCTCCGTGGCCTTGCCTTCACCTTGTCCAGCGTGGTGAGTTACTGAGTCTTCCGTTCTGCTTGTAATAGGAATTATTACAGAGGGCTGGGGCGAGTAATTACTGGGCATGGTGGAGAGGGAAGAGAGGAGGGGCCCACCATATATTTCTGTAAAGGAGTTATTTACCTCAGCCCCCAACCTTCATCCAAATCTCCCCGCCTCCTACCTCCTCCACTCCCCTCTGACCGCCCTGCCTGTCAAGGCTCATGGCTCCCTGTCTTGCTTAACCTTGATTCCATTCTGCTAACTGTCATTAATCATCCAGGGTGTCAGGGGAACTTTATCAAATGCAGGTTGGACTGAGAGGCTAACACAGTAACACTCTCAGAGGGAGGGAGAACAGAGGGAGAGTGTCTGAGGATCTGTGGGAGTGCTGGGGTGGTGGATTGTATCTGTGTGTGTGTGTGTGTGTGTGTGTGTGTGTGTGTGTGTGTGTGTGTGTGTGTGTGTGTGTGTGTGTGTGTGTGTGTGTGTGTGTGTGTGTCTTTGAGTGTATGCACCCCAAAGTGGGACATTTTGTGTTGTGTGTGTGTGTGCGCTTGCGTGCATGCGTGCGTGCGTGTGTGTGTGTGTGTGTGTGTGTGTGTGTGTGTGTGTGTGTGTACTAAAAGGGATGGTACTGTAAATATAACAGCTGCAGCACTGACCTGCTAGTGTGGTGGAGTTTGATGTATCCCTGTGTGGCTCTGTGAGGAGGTTTGTTTGATAGATCCTCTGCTGCTGTGCCCTTGCCTTAGCCCTGCCCTGTCTGGCTCCTCCATGCCGGGACCCCACTGAAGGTCATCACTGATGGAGAGACCAGGGATGATCCATCCTGAGACCAGGAACTACAGGGGACAGAGATGGTTTGGGGAGGGACTGAGAGAGGGGCAAGAGGGGGACGTAAGTTACCTAAGGTATCCTGAGGGTCATCAATTCCAGTATATCCGTTGTCGTTCGACCCTCCTCAGAGATTGAATATGGGTTAGAAGGAGAGAGCAGTGTCATGTTCCTGGTGAATTTGACACAATATGAATGTCAAGAGGAAATGAAGTAGCTGTTCAGAAGTACTGTATGTAACTAAAGTGTTTTCATTGCAGTAAATGGCAGCGCTCTTAGGCTTTGAAGTCCTTTTCTGTCGGCTTCAAACAGTCATCCTCATAACAATGTTGCTATCAGACTCATCTCATATTGTCCTCTGGTACTTAGAGACAACCATTAGTATTAGAGAGAGGGTGGAGACAGAAATAGAGAGAGGGGGAGGGGGACAGAGAGGGGGGAGAGGGGGGGGAGAGAAATAGAGAGAGGGGGAGGGGGGGAGGGGGAGAAAGAGAGGGGGAGAGGGGGAGGACAGAGAGGGGGGGGGAGAGAGAGAGGGGAAGAGAGGGGGGAGACAGAGAGAGAGTGGTTAGAGAGAGAGAGAGAGAGAGAGAGAGAGAGAGAGAGAGAGTGGTTAGAGAGAGAGAGAGAGAGAGAGAAACTATCTCATCCTGGAATATCCAAGGCCTGAGGTCATCTACCTTTGACCTCAGAGCAGGAAAATGGACTTCACCAAAGAAGTCTGTGGCGACCTAAATTCCAAAACCGGACAATAACCTGACACCCTCAGCACACAGGGGGAAAAACACCTGCCTAGAGGTGACAGCATTCCCTCCCCCATATGCCCCCCTAGGCACAACTATGACAGCATAACCAACAAAAACGGGTCACAACTCCTGCAGCTCTGTCGCACGTTGGGAATGTACATAGTCAATGGTAGGCTTCGAGGGGACTGCTATGGTAGGTACACCTATAGCTCATCTCTTGGCAGTAGTACTGTCGACTACTGACCACTGACCTCAACCCAGTGTCTCTCAGAGCGTTCAGAGTCAGCCCACTGACACCCCTATCAGACCACAGCAAAATCAGTCTACTTGAACAGAGCAATACTCAATCATGAGGCATCAAAGCCAAAGGAACTGAGCAATATTAAGAAATGCTATAGATGGTAGGACTGTAGTGTGGAAACCTACCAAAAAACAATTAGCCAACAACAAATTCAATCCCTTTTAAACAACTTCCTGGACAAAACGTTCCACTGTAATAGTGAAGGTAAAAACTTGGCAGTAGAAAATCTAAACAGCATATTTCACCTCTCAGCTTCCCAATCAAATCTAAGAATTTCAAACAGAAAGCTAAAGAAAATGAACAACAATGACAAATGGTTTGATGAAGAATGCAAAAACCTAAGAAAGAAATTGAGAAAACTGTCCAACCAAAAACATAGAAACCCAGAAAACCTGAGCCTACTCCTTCGCTATTGTCACGCCCTGACCTTAGATATCTCTGTTTTCTATATATTTTGGTTAGGTCAGGGTGTGACTAGGGTGGGTACTCTAGTTTTAGTATGGGAGTATGTATCTAGTATGTCTAGGGTTTTTTGTATGTCTAGGGGTTTTGCATGTCTATGTTGGCCTGACATGGTTCCCAATCAGAGAGAGCTGTTTATCGTTGTCTCTGATTGGGGATCATATTTAGGCAGCCCTTTCCCACTTTCTGGTGTGGGATCTTGTCTACACTCAGTCGCCTGAGTGCACAACAGTAGCTTCATGTTTCGTTCGTTCGTTCGTTCGTTCGGTCGGTCGGTCGGTCGGTGTTTTGTTTTGGTGAGTTTCAGTTAATTAAAAATATGTGGAACTCTATTCACGCTGTGCCTTGTTCTCATCATTACGACGATTGTGACAGCTATGGTGAATCACTAAAACAATACAGAAATACACTAAGGAAAAAGAAGGAACAGCTCGTAAGAAATTAGCTCAATGTAATTGAAGAATCCATAGAATCTAACGACTTCTGGGAAAATTGGAAAACAAAAACAACTACTTCTGGGAAAATAGGAAAACAAACAACAACACAAAGAGTTATCTATCCAAAATAGAGATGTATGGATAAACCACTTCTCCAATCTTTTTGGCTCTATAACAAAGAACAAACAGCAAAAACATATACATGATCAAATACAAATCTTAGAATCAGCTATTAAAGACTCCCAGAACCCAGTCATTGAATGAACTACAGGACAAAATAAAAGCCATCCAACCCAAAAAGGCCTGTGGGGTTGATGGTTTTCTCAATGAAATTATCAAATATACAGACAACAAATCCCAATTGGCTATATTTAAACTCTTTAACATCATCCTCAGCTCTGGCATCTTCCCCAATATTTGGAACCAAGGACTGATCACCACAATCCACAAAAGTGGAGACAATATTAACCGCAATAACTACCGTGGGATATGCTCCAACAGCAACTTTGGGAGAATCTTCTGCATTATAAACAACAGACTTGTACATTTCCTCAGCAAAAACAATGTACTGAGCAAATGTCAAATTGGCTTTTCACCAAATTATCATATGACAGACAACACACTCACCCTGCACATCCTAAATGACAAACAATCAGACCAAAACAAAGGCAAAGTCTTCTCATGCTTTGTTGATTTCAAAAAAGCCTTCGACTCAATTTGGCAAGAGGGTCTGCTATACAAATTGATGGAAAGTGGTGTTGGGGGAAACACACACATTTCTTTCCACAGGGCCGTGGGGTGAGACAGGGAGGCAGCTTGAGCCCCACCCTCTTCAACATATATATCAACAAATTGGCGAGGGCACTAGAACAGTCTGCAGCACCCGGCCTCACCCTACTAGAATCTGACGTCAAATGTCTACTGTTTGCTGATGATCTGGTGCTTCTGTCACCAACCAAGGAGGGCCTACAGCAGCACCTAGATCTTCTGCACAGATGCTGCCAGACCTGGGCCCTGACAGTAAATCTCTGTCAGACCAAAAATAATGGTGTTCCAAAAAATGTACCACAAATACAAATTCCATCTAGACACCATTGCCATAGAGCACACAAAAAACTATACATACCTTGGCCTAAACATCAGCGCCACAGGTAACTTCCACAAAGCTGTGAATGATCTGAGAGACAAGGCAAGAAGGGCATTCTATGCCATCAAAAGGAACATGGAATTCAACATACCAATTAGGATCTGGCTAAAAAATACTTGAATCAGTTATAGAACCCATTGCCCTTTATGGTTGTGAGGTCTGGGGTCCGCACACCAACCAAGAATTCACAAAATGGTGAATTCACCAAATTGAGACTGCATGCAGAATTCTACAAAAATATCCTCAGTGTACAATGTAGAACACCAAATAATGCATGCAGAATAATTAGGCCGACACCCGCAAATGATCAAAATCCAGAAAAGAGCTGTTCAATTCTACAACCACCTAAAAGGAAGCGATTCCCAAACCTTCCATAACAAAGCCATCACCTACAGAGAGATGAACCTGGAGAAGAGTCCACTAAGAAAGTTGGTCCTGGGGCTCTGTTCACAAACACAAGCAGACCCCACAGAGCCTCAGGACAGTAACACAATTAGACCCAACCATATTATGAGAAAACAAAAAGATAATTACTTGACACATTGGAAGGAATTCACAAAAAAAAACAGAGCAAACTAGAATGCTATTTGGTCCTAAACAGAGAGCACACAGTGGCAGAATACTTGACCACTGTGACTGACCCAAACTTAAGGAAAGCTTTGACTATGTACAGACTCAGTGAGCATAGCCTTGCTATTGAGGAAGGCTGCCGTAGGCAGACCTGGCTCTCAAGAGAAGACAGGCTATGTGCTCACTGCCCACAAAATGAGGTGGAAACTGAGCTGCACTTCCTAACCTCCTGCCAAATGTATGACCATATTAGAGACACAGATTACATAGATCCACAAAGAATTCAGAAACAAACCCAATTTTGATAAACTCCCATATCTATCGGGTGAAATACCACAGTGTGCCTTCACAGCAGCAAGATTTGTGACCTGCTGCCACAAGAAAAGGGCAACCAGTGAAGAACCATTGTAAATACAACCCATATTTATGTGGATTTAGTTTCCCTTTTGTACTTTAACCATTTGCACATCGTAACAGCACTGTATTGTCATGATGTAGGCCTGGGGGTAAGTTTATGACAGTCATAAATACCTCTTCCCCCCTTTTTCCTCTCTCTACCCTACTGATGTGAAATTTGAAAACCCCTTGGTTAACATAGAGATTCGGGGAACATCAGAAGGTGGGGGGAAATTAACTATATTCTGGTAATCCGACCAATTGAACATATGCGGTGGTACTTAATGAATATGATGTCAGTTCGGTTGTCATCTGAGACATTCTCCTCAATGATAGGATGACATAAACTCTACAGTGGAAAGTCTACACATCAGAGTAATCGGATTCACATGGAATAGTTGTTCAATTGAAATGTTTGAATATGAAATTATTGGTGAAGAGATTAAATGTATTTTTAGCTTCCAAATGAGCGATTTGGGTTTTCATAAGGTTAGGGCTCTGCTCAATCAGTGACCCGCCCCGTTGAAGAGACATGGGTTATAAAACTTTTCAGACACACCCTTCTCGCTCCACTATATATTGCCTTGACGAAAATGTAACCTCCTGTTCCAAGTACATGAGCCTCTGCGTTAAAAGGACTAACATGTCAACTACAGAACTAAGCCAACCTCAGCGTGAGCTTTGGTTGCGAATGGTATGAACTTTGAACTCTTATTCACTACAGAAGTGATACCTCCTTGCCGTTGAGTTAGCAACAGCAGCTGTAAACGCGGGCTAGGAAAGAACAGACAGAGTATCCCGTCTACCACACAACGACGTTACTACAATGTATCCAATTGACCACCAGACACATTCTTCAAAGGACAAAGTACTCGGTTTGGCAACACGGCCTTCCATCTACCACCAACCTACCGAAGCGCAGCTCAGAGTAAATATTTATAGCATTTTCCTTTTCCAAATGGGCGGTAATTTAGAATCCATAAGATACTGTATTTACGATAGCACAGCTTCTCCCTTTGTCCCTCAGTCTTCCCGCTCTTTCACTCAAACCCAGCCCCTTTTCTTTTGTGTAACCAGCTGTCATATCTGTTCCGGCCCGCTAGGGACGTTTTCCTTTATGACGTAATTTGTGATCAAGGTATAATCCATTCTGTGTATATGTAATTCTGTTTGATTAGTCAGGTATTTAGTAAATAAATAATTAAACCCAATTTTGTATTGCTGATTCAACTTGTTAGCCAGGGTTCGTGAAGATAACCAAGAATTTACAACTTTCAGATGAGACTGAATTAAGGTGACGATTAATATTGACTGCTATTGATGTAAAATATTACTAGGTCTTTAAGAGTTTATTCAGAAGATAACAGCTCTATAAATATTATTTCGTGGTGCCCCGACTCTCTAGTTAATCACATTTACATGATTAGCTCAATCAGGTAATATTAACTACGAGAAAGGATTTTATAGAATAGCATGTCATAATGTGACATTTGAAATGCCTTTATTCTTTTGTACTTCTGTGAGTGTTATGTTTACTGTCCATTTGTATTGTTTATTTCACTTTTGTTTATTATCTACTTCACTTGTTTTAGCAATGTAAACGTATGAATTTAATTGAACGCCAACCTTGTCTTCTACCACACCACCTACCAACCACCCACCACCTCCTTGGTTCCTGTACCCTGCCCTACCACACCACCTACCAACCACCCACCACCTCCTTGGTTCCTGTACCCTGCCCTACCACACCACCTACCAACCACCCACCACCTCCTTGGTTCCTGTACCCTGCCCTACCACACCATCTCCTTGGTTCCTGTACCCTGCCCTACCACACCACCTACCAACCACCCAACACCTCCTTGGTTCCTGTACCCTGCCCTACCCTGCCCTACCACACCACCTACCAACCACCTACCACCTCCTTGGTTCCTGTACCCTGCCCTACCACACCACCTACCAACCACCCACCACCTCCTTGGTTCCTGTACCCTGCCCTACCACACCACCTACCAAACATCCACCCACATCCTGCAACACAACCACCAGTGACCCACCACCCACGTCCAGGCCAGCCCTGTGGTATGATGCTCCCCTCCATCCCCTACTAACGAGATCAGCCCTCATAGATTATATTACTGCACCACTCAATTACATTAAATCTCCATTTACGGACCTTAAGGAGCTCCAGGCAATGCTGGGGCTTCGACCTTGTCAGAGAGCAGAGACTCTGACCACAGAGAGAGAGAGAAAGATGGAGGGAGGGGGAGAGAGGGAGCGAGCGAGAGGGATTGAGACTGAGAGATATGGGGGAGTGCGTTTTAGAAGATAGAGTGGTACATGGAGGACAGGGGGAAAGAGAAGATCGATAAGGCAGGAGAGCAGTGATGAAGATTGAAGAGTGAGGAGAATAGGATAGAGGGAGGAAAACAGGGATGGACGGAGGAGGGAGCTGAGATTGCGGAGGAGTGATGGCTATTGCTGAGAGCATATTGACAGAAACCGCCATGAGACAGGAACGGAAATCCTGGAGGTGACCTGGACGAGCTGCAATGCCTCCTGGGACATTTATGGGTCACAATGACGGTCTGGGTCTGTCGGAGAGACGGACGGATGGACCAAAATCTTTCACTGTTATTCAGGCCTGTCCTTTACTTTCCTCTACCCACAATGCACCCTCTGAATGGAACTCAATGTCCCAGAGTTCTGACACTGTTATTCAGGCCTGTCGTTTACTCTCCTCTACCCACAATGCACCCTCTGAATGGAACTCAATGTCCCAGAGTTCTGACACTGTTATTCAGACCTGTCCTTTACTTTCCTCTACCCACAATACACCTTCTGAATGGAACTCAATGTCCGAGAGTTCTGACACTCCATCTGGTGGATTGACTTGATAGTCAAGCTGGCAGAGAAAGTTTTGCATACAACATACATTAAGGACATACTGTCACGACTTCCGCCGAGGTTGGCTCTCCTGCCCATTCGGGCGGTGCTCGGCGGTCGTCGTCACCGTCCTATTAGCCACTACTGATCCCTTTTTCGTGGTTCTGTTGGTTTTGTCTAATTGGTTTCACCTGTGTGTGGTTTAGTTTATTAGTGTCTGTATTTAATGTAGGTTGTCCCGCCCTTGTTTTGTGCGGGATTGTTTATTTTGTCATTTCGTTTTGTCTGTCGGTGTTTGCTGTTTGTTTTTTCTCCGGTTAGTCTTTATCCTGTTTTGGATATTTTCACCCTGTCTTTATTTTGGGTTGACTGTTGTTTGTTTTTTGTTCACCGGAGAATAAACGTTATTATCACATTCTGCTCTCTGCGCCTGATTCCACCCACCTTGACTAGACGTGACACATACTTAACACTGCCCTGTACATTGGAAATAAACATTCTAAAGAAACCAATGAAGTTTTCTAATGCATCATTTATAAACCTTATATTACATACTCTACAGGCTTCTTAAGAGAGAGAGATAAATAATGGAGAAAATAATGCTAAATTCCCCATTTCACCAGAATTAGTGATTTCACATGATTGATGGTGATGCATTCTCCTCTCTCAATAGTCCTCAGAATGATTCTAACTCTCATTTCTCTCTCATATTACATCACAATAAAGCATGGCAGGGCTTAAGGCCAAACATTACTTACCAACTAATGCACCAGCTCCCGCCTGGCCCAGACGCCTTATCACAATGCCCTAATGCAGTCTGTTGGTCCATAACACAGCTGCTATTTGCAGGCAGTGCTCCTCAGATTGGAAAATAGGCTGAGGAATGAGTTTTAGCTGTGGCCTTACACACTCTCTCTCTCTCACACACACACACACACACACACACACACACACACACACACACACACACACACACACACACACACACACACACACACACACACACACACACACACACACACACACACACACGAATTCCATCTGCACGCCGTCTTCCAAAGAGGAACCTAATGAATATTTCCCTTTGAGTGAGAGCAGTAGGCAAAACAAACAGCAGCCTGCTTCTCTGGAAGAGGGATGAGAAGGAGAAGCATGAGAAGCACTGACTGGGGACCACATTTTTGGCAACCCGCGCATCCTCCCCTCGCCTCAATCCCACTTCAATTCCCATATCGTTTCTGTCCAACATGGCAACCACTGATGGCAACATGCACCCTAGAGGGCTCAAGACTTAGGACTGTGACACCATTCCCAAATCCCCCAAACACACATATCCCTGCTTCTCCTGACTACCCCTCCCCTCCATGGTGGCTGGTGATTACATCAGGCCTCCCTGTGGACATGCCTGGTTGATCAGATCAGATCAAAGGGCTCTGACGTGGGAGAATACCCAGGGAGGGAGCACTCCAGCCTGGGTTCCCGCCGGGCACAGATGGCAGTGGCACACAGCGAGGCTGGAGGCCTGGGACAGAGCATGGCTGGGAGGGAGGGAGAGAGAGAGAGAGGATGGCAGAGCAGGGGAATCAGAGGGATGGAACAGGCCTTGATGGTGCTGAAGGCGTACAGATGCAAAACCTTATTCTTCATCAGAAGCCTTCAACATGGAGGAAAAGAGAGAGAGCGGGTAGAGAGAGAGAGAGCGGGTAGAGAGAGAAAGAGAGAGCTGGTAGAGAGAAAGAGAGCGGGTCGAGAGAGAAAGAGAGAGCTGGTAGAGAGAAAGAGAGCGGGCAGAGAGAGAAAGAGAGAGCTGGTAGAGAGAAAGAGAGAGTGGGTAGAGAGAGAGAGCGGGCAGAGAGAGAGAGAGAGAGAGCGGGTAGAGAGAGAGAGAGCGGGTAGAGAGAGAAAGAGAGAGCTGGTAGAGAGAAAGAGAGCGGGTCGAGAGAGAAAGAGAGAGCTGGTAGAGAGAAAGAGAGCGGGCAGAGAGAGAAAGAGAGAGCTGGTAGAGAGAAAGAGAGAGTGGGTAGAGCGAGAAAGAGAGAGCTGGTAGAGAGAAAGAGAGCGGGTAGAGAGAAAGAGAGAGTGGGTAGAGAGAAAGAGAGAGCTGGTAGAGAGAAAGAGAGCGGGTAGAGAGAAAGAGAGCGGGTAGAGAGAAAGAGAGCGGGTAGAGAGAGAAAGAGAGCAGGTAGAGAGAGAAAGAGAGAGCTGGTAGAGAGAAAGAGAGCGGGTAGAGAGAGAAAGAGAGCGGGTAGGGAGAAAGAGAGAGCTGGTAGAGTGAAAGAGAGAGCTGGTAGAGTGAAAGAGAGAGCTGGTAGAGAGAAAGAGAGAGTGGGTAGAGAGAAAGAGAGCAGGTAGAGAGAAAGAGAGAGCTGGTAGAGAGAAAGAGAGTGGGTAGAGAGAAAGAGAGAGCGGGTAGAGAGTGAAAGAGAGAGCTGGTAGAGTGAATGAGAGAGCTGGTAGAGAGAAAGAGAGAGTGGGTAGAGAGAAAGAGAGCGGGTAGAGAGAAAGAGAGAGCTGGTAGAGAGTGAAAGAGAGAGTGGGTAGAGTGAAAGAGAGCAGGTAGAGAGAAAGAGAGAGCGGGTAGAGAGAGAAAGAGAGCGGGTAGAGAGAGCGGGTAGATAGAAAGAGAGCGGGTAGAGAGAAAGAGAGAGCGGGTAGAGAAAGAGAGAGCTGGTAGAGAGTGAAAGAGAGAGTGGGTAGAGTGAAAGAGAGCGGGTAGAGAGAAAGAGAGAGCGGGTAGAGAGAGAAAGAGAGCAGATAGAGAGAGCGGGTAGATAGAAAGAGAGAGTCTAGAGAGAGCGGGTAGAGAGAAAGAGAGTGGGTAGAGAGAGCGGGTAGAGAGAAAGAGAGAGTGGGTAGAGAGAGAGGCAAAGAGAGAGCGGGTAGAGAGAAAGAGAGAGCGGGTAGAGAGAAAGAGAGAGTGGGTAGAGAGAGAGGCAAAGAGAGAGCGGGTAGAGAGAAAGAGAGAGCGGGTAGAGAGAAAGAGAGAGCGGGTAGAGAGAAAGAGAGCGGGCAGAGAGTGAAAGAGAGAGCTGGTAGAGAAAAAGAGAG
Organism: Oncorhynchus masou masou; assembly: GCF_036934945.1. Classification (NCBI taxonomy): domain Eukaryota; kingdom Metazoa; phylum Chordata; class Actinopteri; order Salmoniformes; family Salmonidae; genus Oncorhynchus; species Oncorhynchus masou. Next base: position 88,488 of record NW_027001114.1, read on the forward strand.
AGTGGGTAGAGAGGAAGAGAGCGGGTAGAGAGAAAGAGAGAGTGGGTAGAGAGAAAGAGAGCGGGCAGAGAGTGAAAGAGAGAGCGGGTAGAGAGTGAAAGAGAGAGCTGGTAGAGAAAAAGAGAGCGGGTAGAGAGAAAGAGAGCGGGTCAAGAGAAAGAGAGAGCGGGTAGAGAGAAAGAGAGCGGGTAGAGAGTGAAAGAGAGCTGGTAGAGAAAAAGAGAGAGCTGGTAGAGAGAAAGAGAGCGGGTAGAGAGAAAGAGAGAGCGGGTAGAAAGAAAAAGAGCGGGTAGAGAGTGAAAGAGAGAGCTGGTAGAGAAAAAGAGAGAGCTGGTAGAGAGAAAGAGCAGGTAGAGAGAAAGAGAGAGATGGAAAGAGAGGGAAAGAGAGCAAGAGAAAGAGGGAAAGGGGGCAGGGATGTGATTTTGAAGAGGAGAGCCAAGCAATCTTTCCTGTCCTTTGAAGCCTGTCTTGTGGTGTCTCTCCAGGGACTGGCAGAAAGATTGGGTTTCTGCTGCTGGAATGTGTCAGTATTCTGAGACTGAATTTGAAGACTCTGTTTAAAGCCTTTGGTCAAGGTGGGCAATGCTACCAGCTCTCACAGTCTCACAACTTATGGTTTGGGATAGGCTTAAAACAAAAATATTAAAAATATCTTTCTACTGCTGGATTTGAACTTGCAACCTTTGGAATCAGAGGGAGGTGCTTATGCCCATCTACCATCCCCATCCACAAAACTGAAGCAAAACCCAAATCTACTTGAGGGTAACATCGCTCACTGTTGCCCCTAGAAGCCCGTTTCCACGTCATCTCCCAACGTCCTCAGACATGGATGGACCTGGCGGGTGACCTGGCGGGTGACCTGGCTGGTGACCTGGCTGGTGACCTGGCTGGGGACCTGGCGGGTGACCTGGCGGGTGACCTGGCGGGTGACCTGGCTGGTGACCTGGCGGGTGACCTGGCGGGTGACCTGGCTGGTGACCTGGCGGGGGACCTGGCTGGTGACCACACACACATACACACACACACACACACACACACACCTTATTAAATTTACATGTAATTATATTATGAATGTCAACTCTTTTGGCTTGAGTGTCTGCATAGAGTACAGTCTCTGTGCCATGAGTGCCCACTATTCATCATACCATAAGCTCTCTGAGGTCTCCAGTGACTCTGTGCTGTGGCAGTGCACTGCAGGTCTGATGTAGGTTTGATGCTGCGGTCCATCAGAGCAGAAGTAATGTGCTGTGGATCAATAGCAGCAGCAGAGAGACCCAGCAAACCCAGTCTACACAGCAGACCCAGTCTACACAGCAGACACAGCAGACCCAGTCTACACAGCAGACCCAGTCTACACAGCAGACCCAGTCTACACAGCAGACCCAGCAGACCCAGCAGACCCGGTCTACCCTGCAGACCCAGTCTACACAGCAGACCCAGCAGACCCAGTCTACCCACCAGACCCAGCAGACCCAGTCTACCCAGCAGACCCAGCAGACCCAGTCTACCCAGCAGACCCAGCAGACCCAGTCTACACAGCAGACCCAGCCGACCCAGTCTACCCAGCAGACCCAGCAGACCCAGTCTACCCACCAGACCCAGCAGACCCAGTCTACACAGCAGACCCAGCAGACCCAGTCTACCCAGCAGACCCAGTCTACCCACCAGACCCAGCAGACCCAGTCTACACAGCAGACCCAGCAGACCCAGTCTACCCAGCAGACCCAGTCTACACAGCAGACCCAGCAGACCCAGCAGACCCAGTCTACACAGCAGACCCAGCAGACCCAGTCTACCCAGCAGACCCAGTCTACCCAGCAGACCCAGTCTACACAGCAGACCCAGTCTACACAGCAGGCCCAGCAGACCCAGTCTACCCAGCAGACCCAGTCTACACAGCAGACCCAGTCTACACAGCAGGCCCAGCAGACCCAGTCTACCCAGCAGACCCAGTCTACACAGCAGACCCAGCAGACCCAGACTACCCAGCAGACCCAGTCTACACAGCAGACCCAGCAGACCCAGCAGACCCAGTAGACCCAGTCTACCCAGCAGACCCAGTCTAACCAGCAGACCCAGCAGACCCAGTCTACCCAGCAGACCCAGAATACCCAGTCTACCCAGCAGACCCAGCAGACCCAGTCTACACAGCAGACCCAGCAGACCCAGCAGACCCAGTCTACACAGCAGACCCAGTCTAACCAGCAGACCCAGCAGACCCAGCAGACCCATTCTACACAGCAGACCCAGTCTACCCATCAGACCCAGCAGACCCAGTCTACACAGCAGACCCATCAGACCCAGCAGACCCAGTCTACACAGCAGACCCATCAGACCCAGCAGACCCAGTCTACCCAGCAGACCCAGCAGACCCAGTCTACACAGCAGACCCATCAGACCCAGCAGACCCAGTCTACACAGCAGACCCAGTAAACCCAGTCTACCCAGCAGACCCAGTCTACACAGCAGACCCAGCAGACCCAGACTACCCAGCAGACCCAGTCTACACAGCAGACCCAGCAGACCCAGCAGACCCAGTCTACACAGCAGACCCAGTCTACACAGCAGGCCCAGCAGACCCAGTCTACCCAGCAGACCCAGTCTACACAGCAGACCCAGCAGACCCAGACTACCCAGCAGACCCAGTCTACACAGCAGACCCAGCAGACCCAGCAGACCCAGTAGACCCAGTCTACCCAGCAGACCCAGTAGACCCAGTCTACCCAGCAGACCCAGTCTAACCAGCAGACCCAGCAGACCCAGTCTAACCAGCAGACCCAGTCTAACCAGCAGACCCAGCAGACCCAGAATACCCAGTCTACCCAGCAGACCCAGCAGACCCAGTCTACACAGCAGACCCAGCAGACCCAGCAGACCCAGTCTACACAGCAGACCCAGTCTAACCAGCAGACCCAGCAGACCCAGCAGACCCATTCTACACAGCAGACCCAGTCTACCCAGCAGACCCAGCAGACCCAGCAGACCCAGTCTACACAGCAGACCCATCAGACCCAGCAGACCCAGTCTACACAGCAGACCCATCAGACCCAGCAGACCCAGTCTACCCAGCAGACCCAGCAGACCCAGTCTACACAGCAGACCCATCAGACCCAGCAGACCCAGTCTACACAGCAGACCCAGTCTACACAGCAGACCCAGCAGACCCAGTAGACCCAGCAGACCCAGTCTACACAGCAGACCCAGCAGACCCAGTCTACACAGCAGACCCAGCAGACCCAGTAGACCCAGCAGACCCAGTCTAACCAGCAGACCCATAAGACCCAGCAGACCCAGTAGACCCAGCAGACCCAGTCTACACAGCAGACCCAGCAGACCCAGTCTACACAGCAGACCCAGCAGACCCAGTAGACCCAGCAGACCCAGTCTAACCAGCAGACCCATCAGACCCAGCAGACCCAGTAGACCCAGCAGACCCAGTCTACCCAGCAGACCCAGCAGACCCAGTCTACACAGCAGACCCATCAGACCCAGCAGACCCAGACTACACAGCAGACCCAGCAGACCCAGTCTACCCAGCAGACCCAGTCTACACAGCAGACCCAGCAGACCCAGTAGACCCAGCAGACCCAGTCTACACAGCAGACCCAGCAGACCCAGTCTACACAGCAGACCCAGCAGACCCAGTAGACCCAGCAGACCCAGTCTAACCAGCAGACCCATCAGACCCAGCAGACCCAGTAGACCCAGCAGACCCAGTCTACACAGCAGACCCAGTAGACCCAGCAGACCCAGTCTACACAGCAGACCCAGTAGACCCAGCAGACCCAGTCTACATAGCAGACCCAGTAAACCCAGTCTACACAGCAGACCCAGCAGACCCAGTCTACCCAGCAACCCAGTATACCTAGCAGCAGTAACAGCCACGCTACCACAGCCCCCCCCCCCTCCCCGTGTAATGCATTGCGAATATATTTTCAGTGGGTTTTATCGCTCCATAATGCATTATAAGGCCTGCTATAAAAACTCATACCAGCTCATAAGGCTCTTTAAAAGTACCAAAGCTATACAGTAAATATATATAAATGCATTGATAAGGCATTACACAGCAGACACACAGGTGGCTGGCCACAGTTTCCCTCGTGTGTGGTACTGTGCCTGTAGTGGCTCCTCGAGTGCTGGGCTAATCCCACAGGCTCTACGATTAACAGCAAACATTTCAACAACGGGGGCAAAGCGCAAACTTCTCTGATAACCCTCAACTGTCCTTTACAGAAACTCCCTCTCTCTATAGGCCTATCTATCTCACTCTGTTGCTGTCCTCCCCTGTGTCTCGGTCTCTCTCCCTCTCTCTATAGGCCTATCTATCTCACTCTGTTGCTGTCCTCCCCTGTGTCTCGGTCTCTCTCCCTCTCTCTATAGGCCTATCTATCTTACTCTGTTGCTGTCCTCCCCTGTGTCTCGGTCTCTCTCTCTCTCTCTATAGGCCTATCTATCTCACTCTGTTGCTGTCTTCCCCTGTGTCTCGGTCTCTCTCCCTCTCTCTATAGGCCTATCTATCTCACTCTGTTGCTGTCCTCCCCTGTGTCTCGGTCTCTCCCTCTCTCTATAGGCCTATCTATCTCACTCTGTTGCTGTCCCCCCCTGTGTCTCGGTCTCTCTCCCTCTCTCTATAGGCCTATCTATCTCACTCTGTTGCTGTCCTCCCCTGTGTCTCGGTCTCTCTCCCTCTCTCTATAGGCCTATCTATCTCACTCTGTTGCTGTCCTCCCCTGTGTCTCAGTCTCTCTCCCTCTCTCTATAGGCCTATCTATCTCACTCTGTTGCTGTCCTCCCCTGTGTCTCGGTCTCTCTCCCTCTCTCTATAGGCCTATCTATCTCACTCTGTTGCTGTCCCCCCCTGTGTCTCGGTCTCTCTCCCTCTCTCTATAGGCCTATCTATCTCACTCTGTTGCTGTCCTCCCCTGTGTCTCGGTCTCTCTCCCTCTCTCTATAGGCCTATCTATCTCACTCTGTTGTTGTCCTCCCCTGTGTCTCGGTCTCTCTCTCTCTCTCTATAGGCCTATCTATCTCACTCTGTTGCTGTCCTCCCCTGTGTCTCGGTCTCTCTCTCTCTCTCAATTCAATTCAAGGGCTTTATTGGCATGGGAAACATGTGTTAACTTTGCCAAAGCAAGTGAAGGAGATAATAAACAAAAGTGAAATAAACAATACAAATGAACAGTGAACATAACACTCACAGATGTCCAAAAGAATAAAGGCATTACAAATGTCACATTATGTATATATACGGTGTCGTAACGATGTGCAAGTAGAGTACAAAAGGGAAAATAAATCATCATAAATATGGGTTGTATTTACAATGGTGTGTGTTCTTCACTGGTTGCCCTTTTCTTGTGGCAACAGGTCACAAATCTTGCTGCTGTGATGACACACTGTGGTGTTTTATCCAGTAGACATGGGAGTTGATCAATATTGGGTTTGTTTTCAAATTCTTTGTGGATCTGTGTAGTCTCCCCCGCTGTCACTCTCTCTCTCTCTCTCTCTCTCTCTGTCTCTCTCTCTCTCTCTGTCTCTCTCTCTCTCTGTCTCTCTCTCTCTCTCTGTCTCTCTCTCTCTCTCTGTCTCTCTCTCTCTCTCTCTCTCTGTCTCTCTCTCTCTCTCTGTCTCTCTCTCTCTCTCGCTCTCTCTCTGTCTCTCTCTCTCTCTACCTCTCTCTACCTCTCTCTCTCTCTTTCTTCTCTGTCTCTCTCACTCTCTACCTCTCTCTCTCTCTACCTCTCTCTCTCTCTACCTCTCTCTCTCTCTACCTCTCTCTCTCTCTCTCTCTACCTCTCTCTCTCTCTCTCTCTTTCTTCTCTCTGTCTCTACCTCTCATTTAGGTAGCTAGCTAATTGTTGTTAGATTGGTATGAAGGTGTATCAACTGTAAAACACATATAGTAATAGACTACTACATTTTGGTTCAAACTTGTTGCCACAAATGATGACATTTTCATCTGTTAAATAGGTTTTCTTTCATTTTTCACTTTCAACCCCCCGTTCATTCTTTTCTTTATCATTCACTTTCTGTTCCAAAACGTATCTCTCAGATTCTCCAAGCGGTGGCATGACAAAGTAGTGTTATCTGTTGCTGCCTCAAGCCTTCTATACTGCATGTCTTGGACGATTGTTTACCGAGGACCTGACAAATAGACAGACAGATGCTAGTGAGCGCCGCAGACACCTTGTCGGCGCTGAGAGGGAATGGCGGTGGTGGCGCTAGCGTCACGTGCATTCCTCCACTCGGCTCTGCGTTATCAGGCAGCAGATTGATTTCTGGGTCCATCTTGATGCCGTTCCCTTTGTTTATCAGAGCTCAGTTTAGAGGACCTATGATGTATTGATGTGTGCGCTGTGAATTACCCCGCTAAAAGCACCCAAAACATCTCTTTGGGATGGACAGGTTCTGTACTTTCATTTGTGACGGTGAATTGTTGCTGTTCAGGGCACGTCTAGTGAGGGGGTGGGTGATGGGAGAGGAAGGAGGGAGGTGGTGATGGGAGAGGAAGGAGGGAGGTGGTGATGGAGAGAAAGGAGGGAGGTGGTGATGGAGAGGAAGGAGGGAGGTGGTGATGGAGAGAAAGGAGGGAGGTGGTGATGGAGAGGAAGGAGGGAGGTAGGTGATGGGAGAGAAAGGAGGGAGGAAGGAGGGAGGAAGGAGGGAGGTGGTGATGGAGAGAAAGGAGGGAGGTGGTGATGGAGAGGAAGGAGGGAGGTGGTGATGGAGAGAAAGGAGGGAGGTGGTGATGGAGAGGAAGGAGGGAGGTAGGTGATGGGAGAGAAAGGAGGGAGGAAGGAGGGAGGAAGGAGGGAGGTGGTGATGGGAGAGGAATTAGGGAGTGGGTGATGGTAGAGGAAGGAGGGAGGTGGTGATGGGAGAGGAAGGAGGGAGGTGGTGATGGAGAGAAAGGAGGGAGGTGGTGATGGAGAGGAAGGAGGGAGGTAGGTGATGGGAGAGAAAGGAGGGAGGAAGGAGGTGGTGATGGGAGAGGAAGGAGGGAGGTGGTGATGGAGAGAAAGGAGGGAGTTGGTGATGGAGAGAAAGGAGGGAGGTGGTGATGGAGAGGAAGGAGGGAGGTAGGTGATGGGAGAGAAAGGAGGGAGGAAGGAGGTGGTGATGGGAGAGGAAGGAGGGAGGTGGTGATGGGAGAGGAAGGAGGGAGGTGGTGATGGAGAGAAAGGAGGGAGGTGGTGATGGAGAGGAAGGAGGGAGGTAGGTGATGGGAGAGAAAGGAGGGAGGAAGGAGGTGGTGATGGGAGAGGAAGGAGGGAGGTAGGTGATGGGAGAGGAAGGAGGGAGGTGGTGATGGAGAGAAAGGAGGGAGGTAGGTGATGGGAGAGAAAGGAGGGAGGAAGGAGGTGGTGATGGGAGAGGAAGGAGGGAGGTAGGTGATGGGAGAGGAAGGAGGGAGGTGGTGATGGAGAGAAAGGAGGGAGGTGGTGATGGAGAGGAAGGAGGGAGGTAGGTGATGGGAGAGAAAGGAGGGAGGTGGTGATGGGAGAGAAAGGAGGGAGGTGGTGATGGGAGAGAAAGGAGGGAGGTGGTGATGGGAGAGGAAGGAGGGAGGTGGTGATGGGAGAGAAAGGAGGGAGGTAGGTGATGGAGAGGAAGGAGGGAGGTAGGTGATGGAGAGGAAGGAGGGAGGTAGGTGATGGAGAGGAAGGAGGGAGGTGGGTGATGGAGAGGAAGGAGGGGGAAGGAGGGAGGTAGGTGATGGAGAGGAAGGAGGGAGGTGGGTGATGGAGAGGAAGGAGGGAGCTGGGTGATGGGAGAGGAAGGAGGGAGGTGGGTGATGGAGAGGAAGGAGGGAGCTGGGTGATGGGAGAGGAAGGAGGGAACTGGGTGATGGGAGAGGAAGGAGGGAGGTGGTTGATGGGAGAGGAAGGAGAGACAACACCACACAACACACATTATACAACACCACACCACACAACACCACACAACACACTCTATACAACACCCCACAACACACATTATACAACACCACACCACACAACACCACACAACACACACTATACAACACCACAAAACACACTCTATACAACACCCCACAACACACATTATACAACACCACACCACACAACACCACACAACACACACTATACAACACCACACAACACACGCTATACAACTCCACACAACACCATACAACACACACTACACAACACACACTATACACACTACACAACACCACACAATATCACACAACATACAACACCACACCACACAGCACAACACAACACAAAACAACACAACACCACACTACATAACATAACACCAAACCACACAATACGACACACCACACAACACAGTAGATTCCCCACCACTTCGCTCAGCACTTCCTTCCCTTCCTTGACTTCCCTCTCTCTCATTCTGTCTTCCTTCTCTTCCTCGACTTCTCTCTCTCTCTCTCTCTCTCTCTCTCTCTCTCTCATTCTCTCTCTCTCTCTCTCTCTCTCTCTCTCTCTCTCTCTCTCCCCCTCCCTCCCTCCCTCCCTCTCCCTCTCCTCTCTCTCTCTCTCTCTCTCTCTCTCTCTCTCTCTCTCTCTCTCTCTCTCTCTCTCTCTCTCTCTCTCTCTCTCTCTCTCTCTCTCTCTCTCTCTCTCTCTCTCTCTCTCTCTCTCTCTCTCCCTCCATCTTCCTTCCCCTCATAAAGCAGGGTCAGTAGTTAATTATCTCGACAGCCTGTTTGCAGCCGTACTGCTCAACACCTAATTAAGAAACTTGGTTAATTAAAAAAAGCTGCAATAAGGCCGTAATGGGCGGGAAAACTGAGTTAGTTAGTCTCTGAGGGAACCAATAATGATCATAGGAAATATTTATGCGTGGATGGCCAGAGTAAACAGCCAGTTCCTTCTGGTGCTGGATCACTGGATGCATCGTCCTTTATATCCACTACCCAGAACCCATGTGGTGCCAGGTGCCTCGCGGATCACATAGGATTGCAAAATGTGTAGAACAGCAGGAAATGTACTTTAACACGGCAACGTTTTCTCATAGCCTCATGACAAAATGTGTTGAAGTGCAGGAAGGTGCCACAAATGCAGTAGTCTGGAGAGCAGTCAGTCTGGCCCTGCAGAGCAGTCAGTCCGGCCCTGCAGAGCAGTCAGTCCGGCCCTGCAGAGCAGTCAGTCTGGCCCTGTAGAGCAGTTAGTCTGGCCCTGCAGAGCAGTCAGTCCGGCCCTGCAGAGCAGTCAGTCTGGCCCTGCAGAGCAGTCAGTCTGGCCCTGTAGAGCAGTCAGTCTGGCCCTGCAGAGCAGTCAGTCCGGCCCTGCAGAGCAGTCAGTCTGGCCCTGCAGAGCAGTCAGTCTGGCCCTGCAGAGCAGTCAGTCTGGCCCTGCAGAGCAGTCAGTCCGGCCCTGTAGCGCAGTCAGTCTGGCCCTGCAGAGCAGTCAGTCTGGCCCTGCAGAGCAGTCAGTCCGGCCCTGTAGAGCAGTCAATCTGGCCCTGCAGAGCAGTCAGTCCGGCCCTGCAGAGCAGCCATTGATGTTAGGCCATGTAAATAGCTGTGGCTGTGTTGTTGCCTGAGACAGATAGATGACAGTGCATCATTCACCATGACCACATGTATAATGGATCTCTAAAGCATATAGATAGATAAACAGGCAGGACATTCATCCTTATAAGGACAGAGTGAAATGAAGGCTACAGAACTATTGGGGACAGAGGGAGCAGAGGGAAGAGCGCCCCCTACTGGCCCTCCAACGCCACAGCATCTGGTCTCTCATCCAGGGAGCGATCAGGACCAACCCTGCTTAGCTTAAGGGGGACAGCAGCAGAGGTATGGAGGGCAGTGCTGTAGGTCTATGGCTGCTGGCACACGTAATGTATGATATAAAAATACCGTTCCCTGCATTTGCCTGGCATGCGAATGCATGTAAATACCTTCATGAATTCTAATGGCACGTTTACAATACAAAGCAGTGAACACAAGTAACCGAAGTGGCTTAAACGCAGCACATTCACCACATAGCAAATGGAAACTTTGGGCTGTAAATTTACACACAAGGCCAAGAAATCTGCAAAGCTATTACTATGCAGATGGAGAGAGAGGCGAAGAGGAGGGAGGGAGTGAGGGAGTGAGTGAGTGAGTGAGTGAGTGAGTGAGTGAGTGAGTGAGTGAGTGAGGGAGTGAGGGAGGGAGGGAGGGAGGGAGGGAGGGAGGGAGGGAGGGAGGGAGGGAGGGAGGGAGGGAGGGAGAAGTCAATAATGAGTGTTTCTCCAGTCCTGTTCCATTAGTGCTCGGCCAAGACCGGCCCGTGATTGGTGGGCTTGGCTCCTCAGAGTTGGGTTGTCGATGTGTGTTGGAATAATCAGGGCCGTCTAACAGTACAGTTGTACATGGAGGGTTGTGTTGATGTTTTGGTTATGGAAGGCTGAAGGCAGCATCGTCAGCGTTGGGGAATGGGGAAATGGGGTTGGGGAATGGGGAAATGGGGTAGGGGAATGGGGAAATGGGGTTGGGGAATGGGGAAATGGGGTAGGGGAATGGGGAAATGGGGTAGGGGAATGGGGAAATGGGGTTGGGGAATGGGGAAATGGGGTTGGGGAATGGGGAAATGGGGTAGGGGAATGGGGAAATGGGGTTGGGGAATGGGGAAATGGGGTTGGGGAATGGGGAAATGGGGTTGGGGAATGGGGAAATGGGGTTGGGGAATGGGGAAATGGGGTTGGGGAATGGGAGTTAGGAGTTAGGAGTTAGGGTAAAGGGTTAGGAGTTAGGAGTTAGGTTAAAGGGTTAGGAGTTAGGGTAAAGGGTTAGGAGTTAGGAGTTAGGGTAAAGGGTTAGGAGTTAGGAGTTAGGGTAAAGGGTTAGGAGTTAGGATAAAGGGTTAAGGTTAGGGTTAGGAGTTAGGGTAAAGGGTTAGGAGTTAGGGTAAAGGGTTAGGAGTTAGGGTAAAGGGTTAGGAGTTAGGGTAAAGGGTTAGGAGTTAGGGTAAAGGGTTAAGGTTAGGGTTAGGAGTTAGGGTAAAGGGTTAAGGTTAGGGTTAGGAGTTAGGATAAAGGGTTAAGGTTAGGGTTAGGAGTTAGGATAACGGGTTAAGGTTAGGGTTAGGGTTAGGAGTTAGGGTAAAGGGTTAGGAGTTAGGATAAAGGTTTAAGGTTAGGGTTAGGAGTTAGGGTAAAGGGTTAGGAGTTAGGGTAAAGGGTTAGGAGTTAGGGTAAAGGGTTAAATCAAAACAAATCAAATCAAATCAAATCTTATTTGTCACATACACATGGGTTAGCAGATGTTAATGCGAGTGTAGCGAAATGCTTGTGCTTCTAGTTCCGACAATGCAGTAGTAACCAACTAGTAATCTAACTAACAATTCCAAAACTACTGTCTTATACACAGTGTAAGGGGATAAAGAATATGTACATAAAGATATATGAATGAGTGATGGTACAGAGCAGCATAGGCATGATACAGTAGATGGTATCGAGTACAGCATATACATATGAGATGAGTATGTAAACAAAGTGGCATAGTTAAGGTGGCTAGTGATACATGTATTACATAAGGATGCAGTAGATGATATAGAGTACAGTATATACGTATACATATGAGATGAATAATGTAGGGTATGTAAACATTATATTAGGTAGCATTGTTTAAAGTGGCTAGTGATATATTTACATCATTTCCCATCAATTCCCATTATTAAAGTGGCTGGAGTTGAGTCAGTGTGTTGGCAGCAGCCACTCAATGTTAGTGGTAGCTGTTTAACAGTCTGATGGCCTTGAGATAGAAGCTGTTTTTCAGTCTCTCGGTCCCAGCTTTGATGCACCTGTACTGACATCGCCTTCTGGATGATAGCGGGGTGAACAGGCAGTGGCTCGGGTGGTTGTTGTCCTTGATGATCTTTATGGTCTTCCTGTAACATCGGGTGGTGTAGGTGTCCTGGAGGGCAGGTTGCCCCCGGTGATGCGTTATGCAGACCTCACTACCCTCTGGAGAGCCTTACGGTTGTGGGCAGAGCAGTTGCCGTACCAGGCGGTGATACAGCCCGCCAGGATGCTCTCGATTGTGCATCTGTAGAAGTTTGTGAGTGCTTTTGGTGACAAGCCAAATTTCTTCAGCCTCCTGAGGTTGAAGAGGCGCTGCTGCGCCTTCTTCACGATGCTGTCTGTGTGAGTGGACCAACTCAGTTTGTCTGTGATGTGTATGCCGAGGAACTTAAAACTTACTACCCTCTCCACTACTGTTCCATCGATGTGGATAGGGGGGTGTTCCCTCTGCTGTTTCCTGAAGTCCACAATCATCTCCTTAGTTTTGTTGACGTTGAGTGTGAGGTTATTTTCCTGACACCACACTCCGAGGGCCCTCACCTCCTCCCTGTAGGCCGTCTCGTCGTTGTTGGTAATCAAGCCTACCACTGTTGTGTCGTCCGCAAACTTGATGATTGTCAATCACGGACTACAAGAAGAAAACCAGCCCAGTAAAGGGTTAGGAGTTAGGGTAAAGGGTTAGGAGTTAGGGTAAAGGGTTAGGAGTTAGGAGTGAGGGTAAAGGGTTAGGAGTTAGGAGTTAGGGTAAAGGGTTAGGAGTTAGGGTAAAGGGTTAGGAGTTAGGGTAAAGGGTTAGGAGTTAGGGTAAAGGGTTAGGAGTTAGGGTAAAGGGTTAGGAGTTAGGGTAAAGGTTTAGGAGTGAGGGTAAAGGTTTAAGGTTAGGATTAGGAGTTACGGTAAATGTTTAAGGTTAGGATTAGTAGTTACGGTAAAGGTTTAAGGTTAGGATTACGAGTTACGGTAAAGGTTTAAGGTTAGGATTAGGAGTTACGGTAAAGGTTTAAGGTTAGGATTAGGAGTTAGGGTAAAGGTTTAAGGTTAGGATTAGGAGTTACGGTAAAGGTTTAAGGTTACGATTAGGAGTTAGGGTAAAGGGTTAGGAGTTAGGGTAAAGGGTTAGGAGTTAGGGTAAAGGGTTAGGAGTTAGGGTAAAGGGTTAGGAGTTAGGGTAAAGGGTTAGGAGTTAGGAGTTAGGGTAAAGGGTTAGGAGTTAGGGTAAAGGGTTAGGAGTTAGGGTAAAGGGTTAGGAGTTAGGGTAAAGGTTTAGGAGTTAGGGTAAAGGGTTAGGAGTTAGGGTAAAGGGTTAGGAGTTAGGGTAAAGGGTTAGGAGTTAGGAGTTAGGGTAAAGGGTTAGGAGTTAGGGTAAAGGGTTAGGAGTTAGGGTAAAGGGTTAGGAGTTAGGGTAAAGGGTTAGGAGTTAGGGTAAAGGTTTAGGAGTTAGGGTAAAGGGTTAGGAGTTAGGGTAAAGGGTTAGGAGTTAGGGTAAAGGTTTAGGAGTTAGGGTAAAGGTTTAAGGTTAGGTTTAGGAGTTACGGTAAATGTTTAAGGTTAGGATTAGTAGTTACGGTAAAGGTTTAAGGTTAGGATTAGGAGTTACGGTAAAGGTTTAAGGTTAGGATTAGGAGTTACGGTAAAGGGTTAGGGTTAGGAGTTAGGGTAAAGGGTTAGGAGTTAGGGTAAAGGGTTAGGAGTTAGGGTAAAGGTTTAGGAGTTAGGGTAAAGGTTTAGGAGTTAGGGTAAAGGTTTAAGGTTAGGATTAGGAGTTACGGTAAAGGGTTAGGAGTTAGGAGTTAGGGTAAAGGTTTAAGGTTAGGATTATGAGTTAGGGTAAAGGTTTAAGGTTAGGATTAGGAGTTAGGGTAAAGGTTTAAGGTTAGGATTAGGAGTTACGGTAAAGGTTTAAGGTTAGGATTAGGAGTTAGGGTAAAGGTTTAAGGTTAGGATTAGGAGTTAGGGTAAAGGTTTAAGGTTAGGATTAGGAGTTACGGTAAAGGTTTAAGGTTAGGATTAGGAGTTAGGGTAAAGGGTTAGGAGTTAGGGTAAAGGGTTAGGAGTTAGGGTAAAGGTTTAGGAGTTAGGGTAAAGGTTTAGGAGTTAGGGTAAAGGTTTAAGGTTAGGATTAGGAGTTAGGGTAAAGGTTTAAGGTTAGGATTAGGAGTTAGGGTAAAGGTTTAAGGTTACGATTAGGAGTTAGGGTAAAGGTTTAAGGTTAGGATTAGGAGTTAGGGTAAAGGTTTAAGGTTACGATTAGGAGTTAGGGTAAAGGGTTAGGAGTTAGGGTAAAGGGTTAGGAGTTAGGGTAAAGGTTTAGGAGTTAGGGTAAAGGTTTAAGGTTAGGATTAGGAGTTAGGGTAAAGGTTTAAGGTTAGGATTAGGAGTTACGGTAAAGGTTTAAGGTTAGGATTAGGAGTTAGGGTAAAGGTTTAAGGTTAGGATTAGGAGTTAGGGTAAAGGTTTAAGGTTAGGATTAGGAGTTAGGGTAAAGGTTTAAGGTTAGGATTAGGAGTTAGGGTAAAGGGTTAAGGTTAGGATTAGGAGTTAGGGTAAAGGTTTAAGGTTAGGATTAGGAGTTAGGGTAAAGGTTTAAAGTTAGGATTAGGAGTTACGGTAAAGGTTTAAGGTTAGGATTAGGATAAAGGGTTAGGAGTTAGGGTTAGGAGTTAGGGTAAAGGTTTAAAGTTAGGATTAGGAGTTACGGTAAAGGTTTAAGGTTAGGATTAGGATAAAGGGTTAGGAGTTAGGGTAAAGGTTTAGGAGTGAGGGTAAAGGTTTAAGGTTAGGATTAGGAGTTAGGGTAAAGGTTTAAGGTTAGGATTAGGAGTTAGGGTAAAGGGTTAAGGTTAGGATTAGGAGTTAGGGTAAAGGTTTAAGGTTAGGATTAGGAGTTAGGGTAAAGGTTTAAAGTTAGGATTAGGAGTTACGGTAAAGGTTTAAGGTTAGGATTAGGATAAAGGGTTAGGAGTTAGGGTTAGGAGTTAGGGTAAAGGTTTAAAGTTAGGATTAGGAGTTACGGTAAAGGTTTAAGGTTAGGATTAGGATAAAGGGTTAGGAGTTAGGGTAAAGGTTTAGGAGTGAGGGTAAAGGGTTAAGGTTAGGATTAGGAGTTAGGGTAAAGGGTTAGAGGAAGGGTTAGCTAACATGCAAAGTTGCAAGTAATTGTGAAATTGCAAATTATCTAAAATTGTCCGTGATGAGAATCTACCACCCAACCTTTGGGATGCAAGACGTCCGTGTCGTACACCTCCCATCCATCTCCACCAAGCACCTTCCTATCGTTTTAGCCTTAAGTAACCTTCTGTCTTTTTGTAACAATACCAAACCTATCATACTAATTTGAGTGTCCCGGATTTCCATTTACTATGTGGTTGTGTGTGTGTGTGTGTGTGTGTGTGCGCGCGCGTGTGTGTGTGTGTGTGTGTGTGTGTGTGTGTGTGTGTGTGTGTGTGTGTGTGTGTGTGTGTGTGTGCGTGCGTGCTTGCGTGCGTGCGTGCGTGTGTGTGGAAGAGAGGTCAGTGAGTCCTTGTAATAACAGTATAACCACACTTCATATCCCTGACCTTGAGCCACCCATCATATACCAGAAAGGCACAAACTATCAGACATGACAAAGTGGACCTGAAAAACCCATTTTTTTTACCTCAGGCCTGGAAGTTTTCTCCTGTAATTTGATTGAACTTTTAAACCAATCGAGGTAAGCATGGTTTTACAAATGGAGAGGTTATTTCCACATGAATGGAAAATGTCAAAAAGCCTTCGATAAAACTGCAGTGTCTAATAATTCATATTGGATAAAAGAAGCAGATGAGTGAGCACAGTACCTCGTTTTGTTTTTCTACAAAGGTGATGGAATTGCTTTGACTATGAATGTACTGTACATGTAGCAGAAGAACAGCGCACAGAGCCGACAGCTGCTGTATTGGATTTCACCAGCGAAGCTCAATCACGTAGGGGAACAAAGACTGTGAAGGTACATTTTATAGACAATTTATCTACATACAATAGTTATTCCGTGTGAATGCAGAGACTGGAGGCTGTAAAACCTTTCTACCAAGGTGGCCTCGTTTTGCTCAACAAATGGCCTCATATTTATCAGGCCGGAGGAACATGGAGTCGTTAGGACACTTCTTTTCAGAGTTACCTCCAGGGACACGGCAATAGAGCCTGCTGTACAAATTCCTCACATTTATCTACCTACTCAAGAATAACTATGAATGAACTATGAATTCACGTGGTATATCTCTTTGTGTTTCTTGTTCTGACTGTCCAAAAATAGCGTCTTCTTCCTGTCCCTCGTCCACTATTCATGGTAAAGTAGAAATAGAATGATAGACGACTCATACAAATACATTCAACACGTTCCTCTTACAGTATTCTATGACAAGGTTAACAAGACAGTATATATGAATCATTGGACTGTTCCCTTCAGTCTTAAGGTTCTTTGTTGGGTTGGAATGTGAGCACTAGGACGAAGGGACATTAAAAAAACAACCAAAAAAGACAACTCTATACCTTCATGGTAATAGAAAAGACAACTCTATACCTTCATGGTAATAGAAAAGACAACTCTATACCTTCATGGTAATAGAAAAGACAACTCTATACCTTCATGGTAATAGAAAAGACAACTCTATACCTTCATGGTAATAGAAAAGACAACTCTATACCTTCATGGTAATGAAAAGACAACTCTATACCTTCATGGTAATAAAAGACAACGCTATACCTTCATGGTAATAGAAAAGACAACTCTATACCTTCATGGTAATAGAAAAGACAACTCTATACCTTCATGGTAATAGAAAAGACAACTCTATACCTTCATGGTAATAGAAAAGACAACTCTATATCTTCATGGTAATAGAAAAGACAACTCTATACCTCCATGGTAATAGAAAAGACAACTCTATACCTTCATGTAATAGAAAAGACAACTCTATACCTTCATGGTAAAAGAAAAGACAACTCTATACCTTCATGGTAATAGAAAAGACAACTCTATACCTTCATGGTAATAGAAAAGACAACTCTATACCTACATGGTAATAGAAAAGACAACTCTTTACCTTCATGGTAATAGAAAAGACAACTCTTTACCTTCATGGTAATAGAAAAAGACAACTCTATACCTTCATGGTAATAGAAAAGACAACTCTATACCTCCATGGTAATAGAAAAGACAACTCTATACCTTCATGTAATAGAAAAGACAACTCTATACCTTCATGGTAATAGAAAAGACAACTCTATACCTTCATGGTAATAGAAAAGACAACTCTATACCTTCATGGTAATAGAAAAGACAACTCTATACCTTCATGGTAATATAAAAGACAACTCTATACCTTCATGGTAATAGAAAAGACAACTCTATACCTTCATGGTAATAGAAAAGACAACTCTATACCTTCATGGTAATAGAAAAGACAACTCTATACCTTCATGGTAATAGAAAAGACAACTCTATACCTTCATGGTAATAGAAAAGACAACTCTTTACCTTCATGGTAATAGAAAAGACAACTCTTTACCTTCATGGTAATAGAAAAGACAACTCTTTACCTTCATGGTAATAGAAAAGACAACTCTTTACCTTCATGGTAATAGAAAAGACAACTCTTTACCTTCATGGTAATAGAAAAAGACTAAATAAAAGATAACTATTCACAAAAGGATCAACTCATGCTGACCTTAGTGCACAGATCCTCCTAAAGTCAATAGATGGATCCTTATTTGTAACCAACCTCTGCATATTCTGAAGGGTCTTTGTCAGTGTATGGTTGAGGCTGTGCCTGGTGAGGATGGGTTTGTGATTGCTGTTTTAATTTCCCCAGTGAAGGGAGTGGGAGCTCATCTTCCCGACCGTGGTGTGTGTTGGACAGCGCCTCCAAAGTGTGGCAGAGAAAAACTGCCTTATTAGCCCAGTTCATTAAAAGCATTAATAGTCATGAAATGAGAGGCACCAGAGTCCAAAAGGCTTAATGCTCCATCCATTTTAATTAGACAGCTGCAAAACTGAAGTGAGGGAAGCCTAAGCTTCTACCCCTAGCGTAGCGCGCACATCACACACACACAAATACACAGGCACCTAAGCACACACACACATATATGCACACTCACACATGCGCGAACATGTTAGCAACCTGCTTGTTATAGCTTACCCCCTGTCCCTCCACACCCCCATTTCACTCTCTGTTACACCACTGACCCCCCCCCCCCATGTCCCTCCACACCCCCATTTCACTCTCTGTTACACCACTGACCCCCTCCCCCTGCTCCCGATTAAAATTCTGTTTAATTAAAATGTATCACATTAAGAAACTGATGTGGTTAATTAACTGGACTCTGGCGGAGTCCCTTCCTCTACATCTGACGGCTACATTGTAAAACACTGCCCATCGGGGGAGAGGGGGCCGGGAGGGCGGGGGCCGGGGGGCCGGGGGCCGGGGGCAGCCTATACATGTCTTACTGCAGTTCCTTCCCTTCCTACATATAACACTCCACCACTGTCTCTCTTAACCTCTGTGCAATCAAGCTAGAAGACATTTTGTCAGTTCAGCTAAAGTTCTCCCTCTCCTGCAACCTCTCTCTTCCTCCTACTCCATCATTTTAATGTACATTTGATTATTTATTCCTCCATCTCGCTCTCTCCCTGTTCTTCCATCTCCTCCTTCCTTTGTGTCTTCCACTCATTCTTCCTCTTTCTCTCTCCTCTCCCTCTGCTAGCAGTAGAAGTTATGGTGAGTGGCTGGGTAGCTGACAGCGGGACAGCGGCAGGGTAGATAAGGCTGTGACCTCTCTGGCCGGCGGAGATGAGATGAATACATTAGTCCCCTGGTGATGGAGGGAGGTCAGGTTACTGGGGTGAATGAACTGCCAACGCAAGGCCCCACAACTAAATATGCTGCATCTGTAACAAGGGACACAGACAGGGCTGAAGAAAGGAGGAGATGGGAAAAGAGAGAGAGAAAGGAGAAGAAGAGGGGGAGATAGGAGAAGAAGAGGGGGAGATCGGGGAAGAAGAGGGGGAGATCGGAGAAGAAGAGGGGGAGATAGGAGAAGAAGAGGGGGAGATAGGATTAGAAGAGGGGGAGATTGGAGAAGAAGAGGGGGAGATAGGAGAAGAAGAGGGGGAGATAGGAGAAGAAGAGGGGGAGATAGGAGAAGAAGAGGGGGAGATAGGAGAAGAAGAGGGGGAGATAGGGGAAGAAGAGGGGGAGATAGGAGAAGAAGAGGGGGAGATAGGGGAAGAAGAGGGGAAGATAGGGGAAGGAGAGGGGGAGATAGGGGAAGGAGAAGAGAAAAGGAGGAGGGGGAGATATAAGGGAGGAAGGGGGAGATAGAGGAAGGAGAAGATATAAGGGAGGAAGGGGAGATAGGGGAAGGAGAAGAGATAAAGGAGGAAGGGGAGATAGGGGGAGGAGAAGAGATAAAGGAGGAAGGGAAGATAGGGGAAGGAGAAGAGATAAGGGAGGAGAAGGAGATAGGGGAAGGAGAAGAGAAAAGGAGGAGGGGGAGAAAGGAGAAGAGATAAGGGAGGATGGGGGAGATAGGGGGAAGGAGAAGAGATCAAGGAGGAAGGGGAGATAGGGGAAGGAGAAGAGATACGGGAGGAAGGAAGGGGAGATAGGGGAAGGAGAAGAGATAAGGGAGGAAGGGGGCTGAGAGGGGAAAAAGTGATAGATCTTCTTTCTTCTATTTTCCCCAGGGCATGATACTGGATGATGGTAGAGGGACCATTCCATCAAAATGGATGTGTGTGTGTGTGTGTGTGTGTGTGTGTGTGTGTGTGTGTGTGTGTGTGTGTGTGTGTGTGTGTGTGTGTGTGTGTGTGTGTGTGGGTGCTCATTTGTTGTACGTTTAATCTGTGTTTGTGCCAGCCTATCCCAGAGTACATGTGTTTAATGTGTATAATCAGTGTCAACCTACCTTCCTGACTGTCTGAGCCCAGAGTACATGTGTTTAATGTGTATAATCTGTCAACCTACCTTCCTGACTGTCTGAGCCCAGAGTACATGTGTTTAATGTGTATAATCAGTGTCAACCTACCTTCCTGACTGTCTGAGCCCAGAGTACATGTGTTTAATGTGTATAATCAGTGTCAACCTACCTTCCTGACTGTCTGAGCCCAGAGTACATGTGTTTAATGTGTATAATCTGTCAACCTACCTTCCTGACTGTCTGAGCCCAGAGTACATGTGTTTAATGTGTATAATCAGTGTCAACCTACCTTCCTGACTGTCTGAGCCCAGAGTACATGTGTTTAATGTGTATAATCAGTGTCAACCTACCTTCCTGACTGTCTGAGCCCAGAGTACATGTGTTTAATGTGTATAATCAGTGTCAACCTACCTTCCTGACTGTCTGAGCCCAGAGTACATGTGTTTAATGTGCATAATCAGTGTCAACCTACCTTCCTGACTGTCTGAGCCCAGAGTACATGTGTTTAATGTGTATAATCAGTGTCAACCTACCTTCCTGACTGTCTGAGCCCAGAGTACATGTGTTTAATGTGCATAATCAGTGTCAACCTACCTTCCTGACTGTCTGAGCCCAGAGTACATGTGTTTAATGTGTATAATCAGTGTCAACCTACCTTCCTGACTGTCTGAGCCCAGAGTACATGTGTTTAATGTGTATAATCAGTGTCAACCTACCTTCCTGACTGTCTGAGCCCAGAGTACATGTGCTTGTGTGCTTTATTTTGTGTTTGAGAATATGTATTTGTATGTTTCTGTATGTGTGTGTGTGTGTGTGTGTGTGTGTGTTTGTGTTTGTGTGTGTGTGGGTGTGTTTGTGTGTGTTTGTGCGTGCGCTCGTGCGCTCGTGCGTGTTTGCATGTGTGTGCGCGCCAAGGGCATCATTTATCTAGTGGCCTAGAGACAAAAACAACCTGCTGCCAGTATTAATGGTTCTTCCTGCAGCACCTGTGTGGATTGGGGTCAGGGGTCAGCAGTCACAGCCAATCTTGAGTAAATGGAGGCTGTGTAGCACTAGACAAACGGCTAAGAGCTTTAGAACAAAGCCAAGGCCATGGCCAACCATGTGAGTGAGTGTTGGGGGGTGGGGGGGGGGGTCTGTGTGTCTGTGTGTGTATGTGTTCGTGTGCGTGGCTGTGTGTGTGTCTCATTTCTTTTACTCCTCTATGTCTCCCAGTCTTATCCACTATAACCAGATTAGCTAGTTTCTTGTTTATTATCCAGGAATCTGACCTCCTCTATCCATTTAAATGAATCCTGCCTAACTTTATTGCATCGTATTCTATTACTGTATTGCTAACCTCCACAGGAATAAGTCCTTTTGACTGAATAACAGGATTGTAGTGTGGCAGCTGCTCACATGATAAAGAGCTACATCCTCTCTCCACAGGCTTATACAGTAGCATGGTATTATGTCTGGAAAGGAGAATAAGGAATGGAAAATAAACCAAACCTGCCTTAGCGATGTCTTTGATTACTAACTACTGGTTGCACACAAGCACCTCTCATTGTGAAGGGAATCTACCCAATTACTGTAGAATCTACCTAGTTACTGTAGAATCCACCTGTTAGGGAATCTACCTAGTTACTGTAGAATCTACCTGTGAGGGAAATCTACCGAGTTACTGTAGAATCTACCTGTGAGGGAAATCTACCGAGTTACTGTAGAATCTACCTAGTTACTGTAGAATCTACCTAATTACTGTAGAATCTACCTAGTTACTGTAGAATCCACCTGTTAGGGAAATCTACCTAGTTACTGTAGAATCTACCTGTGAGGGAATCTACCTAGTTACTCTAGAATCTACCTAGTTACTGTAGAATCTACCGAGTTACTGTAGAATCTACCTAGTTACTGTAGAATCCACCTGTTAGGGAATCTACCTAGTTACTGTAGAATCTACCTGTACTGTAGAATCTACCTGTGAGAGGAACCTACCTAGTTGCTCTAGAATGTACCTGTGAGGGGAATCTGCCTAGTAACTGTAGAATCTACCTGTGAGGAGTATCTACCTAGTTACTGTAGAATCTACCTGTGAGGGGAATCTGCCTAATAACTGTAGAATCTACCTGTGAGGGGAATCTGCCGAGTTACTGTAGAATCTACCTGTGAGGGGAATCTGCCTAGTAACTGTAGAATCTACCTGTGAGGGGAATCTGCCTAGTTACTGTAGAATCTAACTGTGAGGGGAATCTGCCGAGGAACTGTAGAATCTAACTGTGAGGGGAATCTGCCTAGTAACTGTAGAATCTAACTGTGAGGGAATCTGCCTAGTAACTGTAGAATCTAACTGTGAGGGGAATCTGCCAAGTAACTGTAGAATCTAACTGTGAGGGGAATCTGCCTAGTAACTGTAGAGTCTAACTGTGAGGGGAATCTGCCTAGTAACTGTAGAATCTAACTGTGAGGGGATTCTGCCTAGTAACTGTAGAATCTAACTGTGAGGGGAATCTGCCAAGTAACTGTAGAATCTAACTGTGAGGGGAATCTGCCTAGTAACTGTAGAGTCTAACTGTGAGGGGTATCTGCCTAGTAACTGTAGAATCTAACTGTGAGGGGAATCTGCCTAGTAACTGTAGAAGTATGCTTTTTATATGATCCAAAACCATTTAGTGATTTTATTTGACCACAGGGAGAATAGCTATAGTGTAATTACAATGCACATGTACCTTTTAAACGAGGGGTTGGAGGGAGACATATCAAAGTAGTATTAAATACATTGATCCAACATGGTTTAAACTCTGTCTAGCATCATCGTAAACCATCCTCCATTTCCCTGCACGATCAGAGAGGAATTCATTTACATAATGCAGCGTCTTCACTATGCTAATTCAGTGCCGGCAGTATGTAAGAGCCACGTATATATGTGTAAGTGTGTGTTTGTGTGTGTGTGTGTGTGTGTGTGTGTGTGTCTCTCTTAGCATGTGTGTATGTGCATGCTGTACAAACTAATGGGGGCGAGCAGGGTTTTCAAAAGCCCTCCAAAAAGCTCTCCATACCTGTTGGAGGGTGTGAGAGTGAACCCTAGATGCAGGGGCAGATACACACTGCCGGAGATAGAGGCTGAGAGAAGACCTCGACTACAGCTCTTCAGGGGCAGATACACACACTGCCGGAGATAGAGGCTGAGAGAAGATCTCGACTACAGCTCTTCAGGGGCAGATACACACACTGCCGGAGATAGAGGCTGAGAGAAGACCTCGACTACAGCTCTTCAGGGGCAGATACACACACTGCCGGAGATAGAGGCTGAGAGAAGACCTCGACTACAGCTCTTCAGGGGCAGATACACACACTGCCGGAGATAGAGGCTGAGAGAAGACCTCGACTACAGCTCTACAGGGGCAGATGGGGAACACATCACAGGAGAAGTTAAGTCTCCAACACAGGACAATGGAGAATGAACAGAAGTGCTTTTGAAAAGAAAGGGAATAATAACATCTGTTTATAATCCACATCGCGATACTCTATGACTATTTAGAATTGTTTACTGTAAAATAGCAATGACATTTCACTGCAATGGGACAAACATCACAAATCAGCCTGTGAATGATGATGTTAATGTATGTGTTTCAACATTGATTTCAGTTTTATTTTTCCATTATTTTACCAGGTTAGTTGACTGAGAACACGTTCTCAGAACACACAGCAACAACCTGGGGAATAGTTACAGGGGAGAGGAGGGAGATGAATGAGCCAATTGTAAATTGGGGATTATTAGGTGACCACGAGGGTTTGACAGCCAGATTGGGAATTTAGCCAGGACTCCAGGGTTAACACCCCTACTCTTACGATAAGTGCCATGGGATCTTTAATGACCGCAGAGAGTCAGGACACCCGTTTAACGTCCCATCTGAAAGATGGCACCTTACAAAGGGCAGTGTCCCCAATCACTGCCCTGGGGTATTGGGATATTTTTAGACCAGAGGAAAGAGTGCCTCCTTCTGGCCCTCCAACACCACTTCCAGCAGCATCTGGTCTCCCATCCAGGGACTGACCAGGTCCAACCCTGCTTAGCTTCAGAAGCACGCCAGCAGTGGTATGCAGGGTGGTATCCTTCAGTGTTGACATGTCGAGGACACGTTAACCTCTGTCTGTGCGAGCGAACAAGGGCAGCAACAGCAGAGGTGATTGGGCCATGCCGTCCAATGACCTCTTTCCATAGTTTCCAAACAGTGATTCTGATTGGATGAACTCACCTATGTCAAGGCCTCATACAGGTCCCAATGGTCACCCGGTTCTATGTGACACACACACATACACACACACACATTTGTAAGCTTGAGTAAGTGATTTTCATTGCCAATTATCTGAAGCGTTTGTTCGCCACATAACCTAATTGACAACCCTGTTGTCGTTTTTTACCAGTGACGAAAAGAAAAAGTATTCATGCTGTGTCCCTGTTTATTACATGACAGCGATGACAGGTGTGGAGACAAGCCCAATCTGCCTCAGTAGGAGATACGTCTGTGTGCCTCATACCTGTTTCTGATGCCTTTCTCTGATGATCTGAACCCTGATGTTTCCAGGAGAGTGAGACGAAGAAGAGACGACAAGAGAAACAGCTGCGCCGTGTTTTTATTATGCTTGTATTTGTCATTCAGAACAGATGTCGCTGTACAACACACAGAGAAGGATCTGCGCTACGGCTCGAACAGGAAACTACAGACCCATTGAGATATGGAAGTTGTTGCACATGAATGGTTATTCCTCCCCCTGATGTTCATGTACAATTCTCAACTTTATCAATAAAGAACAGAATAAGGGAATTATAAATGTGAATCAATCTTAGCACTTATCTGAAACTGTCGGAGGTGCCGTATAGATGGTGTTGTGGACCTCTGGAGGTCCTGCTGCTCTGCGAAGCGCAGGAAGGATGCATGTCCTGACTCCTGCAGAGGACACTGGAAAGGCTGTACAGCCAATGCAGACTTCAGGTTGACCATGTAGCCTTTCAACCCTCCAATTCAGTGGCCTTGTGGTTAGAGTGTCTGCCCTGAGATTGGAAGGATGCGGGTTTGATCCCTGGTCTAGCTATACCTAAAGACTTGACACCTGTATTTGGGGGTGAAATGGTTCCTGATGCCTCTCTGCTTGGGGGACAGCATTGGCTGTATAATCAGGAGATGGGCTCTTGCTTATAGGCAGTTCTGGCTCAGACGCAGTGTACTTACTTGCTTCCCCCTGGTCATGGAGGAGAACAGACACGTTATTCTGGAACACTTCTCAGACTCAGAGTACGACCTTATCGAAAGCTAGAAACCGTGTCAGCTGCTGTATTTCCATACAACTCAATGAAAGGAGGTCTGCACATGGTGATGGGAGGGCTGAGTATGAGAGAGTGGAAGTATGAATGGTTATAATATACTGGCCAGTATCATAATCCATGTTTATATGCATTCTTTCATCATTACATCCTGATCTGTTCTTTTTCAGTTGTATGAATGAGAGTATGTTGTCATTTTGTTCCTTCTCTCTCCTCCCTCTAGTTCTGATCACAGGTGATGAGCTGTACCTGTGACAGAAGGGAAGCGTATTTATTCGGGTGCTATGGGGTCAGTCTTCAGTTCTCCTGGGTTCTGGTCCCGGGAGAACAATGACATATGGTGTCTCGGTGAGGAGCCCTTCTGTATTGCCACCCATAATATCATTTGTTTGTTATATTCAGCCTGAGGGCCAAGTAAGATAAAAATAAAAAGTCAAATAAAAAGTCAAATAAATGTAAAATATGTAAAGATGTCAAATAAAAATAAGCCATATTAAATCTCCATTTCCTTTGACCATAATACAACGTGGTCCTGAGTTTCATTCAATGCGGTCCAGTCGATGGGCTGTCAGTGACATTTGGTGGCAACGCTCTGAGGATTCTAGTGCGCTAAACAGTAAGCGCACGGACCCCGTTTACAATTCAACACCTGTAGCCTACTTTTGAGGAGACTGTCAGTGAATCAAGTGTAGCCTATAGCATAACATGTACAGTGCTTAGCCTACGGCTGCAGCAGAATGCTGATCTCTTGCCCGACGTGGCCTGTGCTTGTTTTGTGATAATAACTTGTGAAGTGAATAAGTGAATTAGCGGCTAATTGCTACGCATGTTTGTTCAGGGTCGCACCGAGCGAGCATCACCTGCCAAGGAGGCGGCGCGCCCACACAAATCTAATTAGCGCTGGGCCGTCCTCTGGGGCTGGCATGAAATGGACCATTAGGAGGTCCTAACACGCACGCTCGCACACGCACGCACACACACACACACACACACACACACACACACACACACACACACACACACACACACACACACACACACTGTGAATAGAGGCGGAAGGGTGGGATGTGTGATGGGTGGAGGGTGTTGTGTGCATTGGAGAGCTTTGTGTCACTGCCAGTGTCTCCAATTGACACTATACACATGAGAGAAGGAAGGGCCAGTACTGTCCCCCTACCTTCCTCTATATCACATGTACTGTCCCCTACCTTCCTCTATAGAGAAGGAAGGGCCAGTACTGTCCCCCTGTCTTCCTCTATATCACATGAGAGAAGGAAGGGCCAGTACTGTCCCCCTACCTTCCTCTATATCACATGAGAGAAGGAAGGGCCGGTACTGTCCCCCTGTCTTCCTCTATATCACATGAGAGAAGGAAGGGCCGGTACTGTCCCCCTGTCTTCCTCTATATCACATGAGAGAAGGAAGGGCCAGTATTGTCCCCCTGTCTTCCTCTATATCACATGAGAGAAGGAAGGGCCGGTACTGTCCCCCTACCTTCCTCTATATCACATGAGAGAAGGAAGGGCCAGTATTGTCCCCCTGTCTTCCTCTATATCACATGAGAGAAGGAAGGGCCAGTATTGTCCCCCTGTCTTCCTCTATATCACATGAGAGAAGGAAGGGCCGGTACTGTCCCCCTGTCTTCCTCTATATCACATGAGAGAAGGAAGGGCCGGTACTGTCCCCCTGTCTTCCTCTATATCACATGAGAGAAGGAAGGGCCGGTACTGTCCCCCTAACTTCCTCTATATCACATGAGAGAAGGAAGGGCCAGTACTGTCCCCCTGTCTTCCTCTATATCACATGAGAGAAGGAAGGGCCAGTACTGTCCCCTACCTTCCTCTATATCACATGAGAGAAGGAAGGGCCGGTACTGTCCCCCTGTCTTCCTCTATATCACATGAGAGAAGGAAGGGCCAGTACTGTCCCCCTGTCTTCCTCTATATCACATGAGAGAAGGAAGGGCCAGTACTGTCCCCCATGTACCTTACCTTCCTCTATATCACATGAGAGAAGGAAGGGCCAGTACTGTCCCCCTACCTTCCTCTATATCACATGAGAGAAGGAAGGGCCAGTACTGTCCCCCTGTCTTCCTCTACATCACATGAGAGAAGGAAGGGCCAGTACTGTCCCCCTGTCTTCCTCTATATCACATGAGAGAAGGAAGGGCCAGTACTGTCCCCCTGTCTTCCTCTATATCACATGAGAGAAGGAAGGGCCAGTACTGTCCCCTGTCTTCCTCTATATCACATGAGAGAAGGAAGGGCCAGTACTGTCCCCCTGTCTTCCTCTATATCACATCCCCTGTCCCCTACCTTCCTCTATATCACATGAGAGAAGGAAGGGCCAGTACTGTCCCCCTGTCTTCCTCTACATCACATGAGAGAAGGAAGGGCCAGTACTGTCCCCCTGTCTTCCTCTATATCACATGAGAGAAGGAAGGGCCAGTACTGTCCCCCTACCTTCCTCTATATCACATGAGAGAAGGAAGGGCCAGTACTGTCCCCCTACCTTCCTCTATATCACATGAGAGAAGGAAGGGCCGGTACTGTCCCCCTACCTTCCTCTATATCACATGAGAGAAGGAAGGGCCAGTACTGTCCCCCTGTCTTCCTCTATATCACATGAGAGAAGGAAGGGCTGGTACTGTCCCCCTACCTTCCTCTATATCACATGAGAGAAGGAAGGGCCGGTACTGTCCCCCTACCTTCCTCTATATCACATGAGAGAAGGAAGGGCCAGTACTGTCCCCCTGTCTTCCTCTATATCACATGAGAGAAGGAAGGGCCAGTACTGTCCCCATGTCTACCTCTATATCACATGAGAGAAGGAAGGGCCAGTACTGTCCCCCTGTCTTCCTCTATATCACATGAGAGAAGGAAGGGCCAGTACTGTCCCCCTACCTTCCTCTATATCACATGAGAGAAGGAAGGGCCAGTACTGTCCCCCTACCTTCCTCTATATCACATGAGAGAAGGAAGGGCCAGTACTGTCCCCCTGTCTTCCTCTATATCACATGAGAGAAGGAAGGGCCAGTACTGTCCCCCTACCTTCCTCTATATCACATGAGAGAAGGAAGGGCCAGTACTGTCCCCCTACCTTCCTCTATATCACATGAGAGAAGGAAGGGCCGGTACTGTCCCCCTACCTTCCTCTCTCTCTCAAGCTTTGACTGTTTCTCTTCACATTATAATAACGTGTTCAAATCAAACCACTGTAGCAGCTCCGGCATTCAGATTGAGCCACACTGTTATCGTTGTACATTCTGTACAGTGTACAGTATATTGTGAAAGGTTCTCCTATGACAAATAATATGTATAATAAATATTTTGTACAATGGTAAGTCTGAGTATAGAATAACTTCTTAGAAAAAGGTACCCAGCTGACTAAACTCGGAACTCTGAAATGCCAGAAAGTATGTTCCAAAAAACTAAATGTGTGAACTAATGCCAATTGAACTATTTTCCTGCCACTTTCCATAATGAATTGGTTAATGAATCAGAAAGGGAGGATGAATTAAATTTCAGGCTTGGACAAGCAAATGGCATGTGCATTTGGATTAATATCTGACTGGCTGCTCATCCTTCATTGAAAGAAGGTAAAGGCATGATAAAACACTGAGGCAGTTATTAAAGGCTAATGAACTGCAGCCCACGTGTTAGTTTGAGATCGGACATATTCCACCTGGTCATTTAATGATGTCTTCTGTCGTTCCCAATAATGAAATAGGAAGATTGTGACTTGGCCACTAGATGGAGACAGAGCACTGCCGATCCAGTAATGAAATAGGAAGAGGCTGACATGGCCACTAGATGGAGACAGAGCACTGTCAATCTCCTTATGCTGTCTCTCTCTCTCGCTCATATCTTTACATTCCCAAAGCAAGAGAAATAAATAAACAAAAGTGGGAAAAAAACATATTTTTTTTACAATTAACAGTACACTTCCTGAAGTGCCAAAAGAATAAAGACATTTCAAATGTCATATTATGTCTATATACAGTGACGTAATGACGTGCAAATAGTTAAAGTACAAAAGGGAAAATAAATCCACATAAATATAAGTTCTATTTACAATGGTGTTTGTTCTTCACTGGTTGCCCTTTTCTTGTGGCAGCAGGTCACAAATCTTGCTGCTGTGACGGCACACTGTGGTATTTCACCCGATAGAAATGGGAGGTGATCAAAATTGGTTTGTTTTCAAATTCTTTGTGGGTCTGTGTTATCTGAGGGAAATATGTGTCTCTAATATGGTCATACATTTGCAGGAGGTTTGGTAGTACAGCTCAGTTTCCATGTAATTTTGTGGGCAGTGTGCACATAGCCTGTCTTCTCTTGAGTGCCAGGTCTGCCTTTGGCGGCCTTTGTCAGTAGCAAGGCTATGCTCACTGAATCTGTACATACAGTAGTCAAAGATTTGCTTAATTTTGGGTCAGTCACAGTGGCCAGGTATTCTGCCACTGTGTACTATCTGTTTAGGGCCAAATATCACTCTAGTTTGCTCTGCTTTTTGGTAAATTCTTTCCAATGTGTCAAGTAATTATCTATTTCTTTTCTCATGATTTGGTTGGGTCTAATTGTGTTGCTGTCCTGGGGCTCTGTGGGGTGTGTTTGTGTTTTTGAACAGAGCCCCAGGACCAGCTTACTTAGGGGACTCTTCTCTATGATCCAGAGAGGGTGTAAGGCACCGGAACAGCAGGCGGGTCAGCGTCAAGTCAGGAAGAAGTTGATTATCCAGAGAGGGTGTAAGGCACCGGAACAGCAGGCGGGTCAGCGTCAAGTCAGGAAGAGGTTGATTATCCAGAGAGGGTGTAAGGCACCGGAACAGCAGGCGGGTCAGCGTCAAGCCAGGAAGAGGTTGATTATCCAGAGAGGGTGTAAGGCACCGGAACAGCAGGCGGGTCGCGTCAAGCCAGGTTGATTATCCAGAGAGGGGTGTAAGGCACCGGAACAGCAGGCGGGTCAGCGTCAAGTCAGGAAGAGGTTGATTATCCAGAGTAGAGGCAAAGGTAGAGGACGACCGGCAGGCTCAGGGTCACGTCAGGAAGAGGTTGATGATCCAGAGTAGAGGCAAAGGTAGAGGACGACCGGCAGGCTCAGGGTCACGTCAGGAAGAGGTTGATGATCCAGAGTAGAGGCAAAGGTAGAGGACGACCGGCAGGCTCAGGGTCACGTCAGGAAGAGGTTGATGATCCAGAGTAGAGGCAAAGGTAGAGGACGACCGGTAGGCTCAGGGTCACGTCAGGAAGAGGTTGATGATCCAGAGTAGAGGCAAAGGTAGAGGACGACCGGCAGGCTCAGGGTCACGTCAGGAAGAGGTTGATGATCCAGAGTAGAGGCAAAGGTAGAGGACGACCGGCAGGCTCAGGGTCACGTCAGGAAGAGGTTGATGATCCAGAGTAGAGGCAAAGGTAGAGGACGACCGGCAGGCTCAGGGTCACGTCAGGAAGAGATTGATGATCCAGAGTAGAGGCAAAGGTAGAGGACGACCGGCAGGCTCAGGGTCACGTCAGGAAGAGGTTGATGATCCAGAGTAGAGGCAAAGGTAGAGGACGACCGGTAGGCTCAGGGTCACGTCAGGAAGAGGTTGATGATCCAGAGTAGAGGCAAAGGTAGAGGACGACCGGCAGGCTCAGGGTCACGTCAGGAAGAGGTTGATGATCCAGAGTAGAGGCAAAGGTAGAGGACGACTGGCAGGCTCAGGGTCACGTCAGGAAGAGGTTGATGATCCAGAGTAGAGGCAAAGGTAGAGGACGACCGGCAGGCTCAGGGTCAGGTCAGGCAGGAAAGGTCAAAACCGGGATACTAGAAAACAGGGACTATAGCAAAGACTGGCGCAAGGGAAACCGCTGGCAGGTTGAACGAACAAAACAAACTGTCACAGACAGACAGAAAACACAGGTATAAATACCCAGGGGATAATGGGGAAGATGGAAAACACCTGGAGGGGGTGGAGAAAAGGACAAGGACAGGTGAAACAGATCAGGGCGTGACAGTTACATTGTCGTAGTTCTGTCTAGGGGGGCATATGGGGGAGGGAATGCTGTCACCTCCAGGTAGGTGTTTGTCCCCCTGTGTGCTGAGGTTGTTGGGTTCTTGTCCAGTTCTGGCATTTAGGTCGCCACAGACATGTCCCTGGGCCTAGAAATGATTGATTTCCCCCTCTAGGATGGAGAAGCTGTCTTCATTAAAGTATGGGGATTCTAGTGGGGGGATATAGGTAGCACACAGGAGGACATTTCTCTCTGTTGAGATCATTTACTTATTAATTTCTAGCCAGATGTAAAATGTTCCTGTTTTGACTAATTTAATAGAGTGGGTTAGGTCTGCTCTTTACCAAATTAGCATACCCCCTGAGTCCCTTCCCTCTTTCACACCTGGTAGTTTGGTGGATGGGACGCTCTCTCTTTGCTCTCCCCCACCCTCTGAACTTTTCACACTCTTATTACTCACATTATACACACACACACACACACACGCGCGCACGCGCGCACGCACACGCGCACACACACACGCGCACGCACGCACGCACACACACACACACACCATGTAAACCTTTTAGCGTCTGTGTAGGTGTGTCAGGTGGGTGTGGCTGGTCCATCAGCTCAGACACTTAAGTGTGGTGGAGGCAGGAGCAGAGAGAATTATGGAATGGTTGTCGACGGCTGTAGACAAGAAGCCCTGCTGGGATGATTACAGAGGAGTGACGAACCAACGAGACGCTCCAAAACAACAGATAGATAGAGGAAGGAGAGAGTGTCACAGACAGTTCTCTGTTGCACCATTAGGGAGTGTCACAGACAGAGCCTCAATGTAACAGTATAATATCTACCAAAACAAGACAAACTGAGGAGAAAGGCTGTGGGTGAAATAGATAAAAACACAGGTTTAAAGTTCAGTATTGTTCCAAAGTGAATTATTTGCACGACATGTACACATGCGTTGCAAAGACAATCGCTTAGAAATACATATTAACCTACAAAGACACACTTATCAACAATACAACAGTCTTGTAAAGAAACCTAATGCCTGCAAAGGAAATACTTAGACAACAGTGGCATCTAGTGGACCAACTAGGACATTCACGTCAGGATGTCTACATTCGTATGACCAGATCAACCTGGTCAGATAGATAGGTCCCTCTTTTTGAATGTCCAGTACTTCAGAGCAATCAATATGGAGTTTTAGAAGAAGGAGAGGAAGGACTGAATCTGCAGGTTCTGTACCACTGTAGTATGAATACAGAGACTGTCAGCTGTCGTAGTTCACATATGTCACCGTCACTGTCGAGCACAATAGAAGAGAACCAACACAGACAGCCACAAACATCTCATAGACAGGAGAGCTCCATGTTCACACCTCTGTCTCTGTTGTGATTCATACCAGACAGGACCAGAGGTGCCCAGGCCTTGAGACACCCTCCATCTAACTATCACACTATCCCCACCACCCCTGGCTCAATGGGTGCTGATGGTGCAGAGGTATGAGACCAGACAGACATGCACTCTGACAGGGGTGAAGACACACACACACACACACACACACACACACACACACACACACACACACACACCCTGTGGCACGAACGCCGGACCTGCCACTCGGACGCTCAGCAAATCAGACGGACAAATCTCCAACAGACTGCTCCTGACAGAGAGATTAACGCCCAGACAGGAGGATTTCAGTGTGTGTGTGTCCATACACATATGCACACACATACGCGCACACGCAAACACAGGGACACACTGATAATAAATTGGTTCAGAACCATCCGGGGAATCTGTAATTGCGTTGACAGCCTAATAAAGACTAATCATTTACGATATGAGGTGGGAATGTGGATAGAACTCATAAGATGATGTGTATGTGAGCTGTTGTACCTGTCACTGGGGTCTATTCACTGAGTACACTAGAGGGAACTCACCTCCAACCTCCTGTACGGTTGCTGATGGAGGATATTGGCGGCTTTCCAGAACAGAAAGTCCATTAATGTTCTCTCTCTTCCCCTCCTTCCTCCCTCTGTAAAAGCTTAATTTACCTCCTATGGAGAAGAGAGAGAGGCAGAGCAGGAGAAGACAAGGGGGAATCTCACAGTCGGATAAGCTGAGTAAGGCCCCCATGTCTGGCCATGTGTGTGTGTGTGTGTGTGTGTGTGTGTGTGTGTGTGTGTGTATGTGTTTGTGTCTTCCTCATCAGCAGCTCTGAGACGGAAGTGTGCCTCAAATCTTGAGTACAATAATGAGATAGGATTTGTTAGGGGGGAGGAGAGATGGGGGGTTGTTATGGTTGTTAGGGGGAGGAGAGGTGAGAGGGGTTGTTAGGGGGAGGAGAGGTGGGGGAGTTGGGAGGCGAGGTGAGAGGGGTTGTTAGGGGGGGAGGAGAGGTGAGGGGGGTTGTTAGGGGGAGGAGAGATGGGGGGTTGTTAGGGTGGAGGAGAGGTGGGGGGGTTGTTAGGGGGAGGAGAGATGGGGGTTGTTAGGGTGGAGGAGAGGTGGGGGTTGTTAGGGTGGAGGAGAGGTGGGGGGTTGTTAGGGGGAG
The DNA here is from genome assembly GCF_036934945.1 of Oncorhynchus masou masou. Lineage (NCBI taxonomy): Eukaryota > Metazoa > Chordata > Actinopteri > Salmoniformes > Salmonidae > Oncorhynchus > Oncorhynchus masou. The sequence continues at coordinate 122,043 of NW_027001114.1, forward strand.
GAGAGGTGAGGGAGGTTGTTATGGTTGTTAGGGAGGGAGAGGTGAGGGGGTGGGGGTTGTTAGGGGGAGGAGAGGTGGGGGGTTGTTAGGGGGAGGAGAGGTGGGAGGTTGTTAGGGGGAGGAGAGGTGGGGGGGTTGATATGGTTTTTAGGGGGAGGTGAGGTGAGGGGGTTGTTAGGGGGAGGAGAGGTGAGGGAGGTTGTTATGGTTGTTAGGGGGAGGAGAGGTTGGGGGTTGTTCGGGGGGAGAATAGGTGGGCGGGTTGATATGGTTTTTAAGGGGAGGAGAGGTGAGGGGGGGTTGTTAGGGGGAGGAACAGGTTAGGAGAGGTGAGGGGGTGTAAAGGTACAGGAAAGCTGAGGGCAGGTGAGGGACACTGTATGTAGGGATCAGACTGGAGGCAGGTGAGGGATACTGTATGTAGGGATCAGACTGGGGGCAGGTGAGGGATACTGTAT